>NC_036462.1:7441204-7744234 GCF_002775205.1 Xiphophorus maculatus | reverse complement strand
CTGGCACTGTTTTGTGCAACTTTGATCAGTAATTACAATGCGATCTAAGTAAGGTGAGAGGTGAGGTACACCCTGGACAAGTCACCCGTTGATTGCAGGGAAAAACAAAGACAGGCAAAACAAATAGCCATACACTCACACCTAATGACAATTTAGAGATACCAAATAACCTAACAGTCATGGTTTTGGACTGTGGGAGGAAGCCAGAGTACCTGGGGAGAAGCTACAAATGCACATGGAGAACATGCAAACTCCAGGCTGAGATTCAAATCCAGGACCTTCTCATTGCGAGGCAACAGTGCTACCATCTGCAAACTGTGCACCCCACTTTTCAGATTTTGTCATGCAGCATAGTGGTAGAGCATTTGCCTCATATACAGAGGCTAATTGTGCCTGAACAGCTCATCTTGTGTACATGATCTGGGTAATTCAATCTCAAAAGCCCATACGCTCATCTATTAAGGATGACAGGATTTCAAAGTGCACGTAAGGAGGCACGGATTAGATATTCCAGACTCGTAATCTTATAGCTGCTGCAAAGGCAACTGGTTATTCCAGTCTAGTAATCTTATATATCACTCCAGGGGTTCTCTTCATTGCAAATTACGTAGCATGGGTCAGAAAAATACAAGAAGAACTTTGGTATTAAAATTAACCCACACCACTTAGCTGCTAAAAAAGCAAAATAGTCACCTTAATTGGAATCTTCTAAGAGTAACAATACTAGCTATGATTTAGCTGTCTGTGGATTTGAGGCCATGAAGTGCTTTAAAGAAGACAGGGTTAGGATCTTTAGGTTTCACATTAATGTATAGGAAATATTTGGTTCTTCTTTAGCCAGAGGGGCAAAGTAGAAACAAAACTATGCAATATTAATATTTCTATTCAATATCAAAAGTTTGAGCTAAAATAGTAAAACAGAGAGAAAGATTTAGAAAATCAGAAATATTTTTGACTGCTTCCTGGGTTTAAGCGGTTCACTTTGTGATTGCGGCGCTCTCTTTTGTAAACAACAATAAAATGTGTTGCATTATAATAATATTTGCAAAACAAGAGAAGAATATGTTCTTATAATGTTATATTAAGCATAAAAGCTGTCATTGAATGATGAAAAGTTTTTTGAATAAAATCAATAAATGATCTAAAACAGAACACAAAAAACCCAAAGTCTATAAACTAAAACAACACAGTTACAGGAGATAAGCCATCTGCAAACTTCACTCACAGAGTCCAAAGTTTTCAAATTACCCTCTCTCTTTCTCTTTCGTCCTTAGTATCAGGCATAATGCCTTAACAGAGAAATGCAATCCTCCCTTTAACGTGACAAGGTGGGATCATAAAAAAAACATGTTCTCTCCCTGGGAGCGTTGTGGGCTCAGTAACGATGTGTTACCTAACATCATGTGCTGGAATTTACTCCTATAACTTCACTGCATCCATACAGGAAGTGTCATTGCAACGAGAGGGCTGGTCACAATTTTCCCATGAAGATGTCTAGTTGGCTTGTTAGACATTTACTATATATTTAGGGAAAACAAATTATAATAAAAAATAAAAACAAGTTGCAGTTAATTTCAGGAGCTCTAGCAAATTCATTGATGTGCTTTATAGCACGAAAGCAAAAGGAAAACCTAACAACTGTGTGGGAGTACAAATAAAACATTAACCACACGTAGGTGAATTACCCCATGATAACAAATGAATGGACATAGCAGTAAAATTTAAAAATGAAACTAAAAGCATATGAAATAAGAGCATGTTTTCTGAAAATAAAAAAATAAAGCTTGTTCAAATATAGTAACAGCTAATCAGTGTCCAGCTGCCACTTACACTTAGTGTAGGAGGCTTCCTGATTTTTGGGCTGAGTCTGGCACCAAAGGTAGCATGCCAGTAACCTTTAGTAAGAGTGGTTAAAGGCTCGCCCTGGTCTTCCTGATTTAGTGAGGTTCACCAATAAGTCTGATCTTATGTCACTGAGTGAGCAAAGTTAGTTTCCTTCCACTGGAGGAAAGCTTTAGAGATTATCTGAGGAGTTCTGTTATCCTGGATGGGGCCACGTCCCACAAGGAGGAGACCAATGGACAGACCCAGAAGTTGCTGGGGGAACCCAATAAACCTTCTGACCTGGAAATGTCTTAAGAAGCCAGAGGGTGTTGATGGGGAGAGATGCCAGCATTATCTTACAAACTTGTCTTTGAGAAGACAATGGCTGGATGGATGGAGTTATCCATACATCTGGAATAACTATAAACATTTTAATTTATAGTAAATGTTCTGATCTTTTTAAGTAAAATGCTTTAATTATGGTCTGACAATCTGCTGTGTCATTGATGGAGCCGCCTGTCCGGGAGAGGATGACTTTACTAAGAGTATTATATAACACAGGAAATCAGCTCTGCTGAACACCCACATGGACATATACCGTAAACAGAATCATACAGACTTAACTCAAATATCCAGATCGATTTTCTCCTTACTAAGCAAAAGACAAGTGCTAATCTGGACTGATACAGCAGATGGAAAAGAGCATTCACAACAAACTGAAAGCAGAACATGAAGCTGAACATTTGACACAACGATATTTATATGTTCAAACTCACTTGATTAATAAAAAGAAACCTCCAATGGTGTATTTGCATAATTTATTGTTTGGCTGTTACCAATGTCTGCCAGATAACAACTAAACAGTCATTATGAATACCCCAGCCAGTTTAACAGTATTTCTTACCGTTGGAGCGGGATGTTCCATGACTGCTAGTGTTATGTTCATCCAAACCCTCAGCTTCGTCCAAGTATTTCTTTTAGCCCTGTCTCGAAGCAAATGAAACATCTTAAATACAAAGAACAAACTACGTAATATTGGCTGATTTAAATTTTGAAGGTCAAATAAAGCGATACTTCATCGAGCTTTAAATAACAATGCAGCATTAAGAATTTTTGCAACAACAAAAACATTTAAATCAACAACACACAAAAAAATATTTCTACTATGGCATTCTCGGGATAAAACAAAGAAAATCTTCACCTCATTGTGCTGCGGTGATGGGAGCTTGGCTGCAGCCGCTTACCAGTCCTCTCAGATTAATTCAGTGACCAGGCGACGGCAGAGTCTTAAGGAGCGATGGCAAATCTCTTTAAAACGAGACGTTTTGGCAGGAGGCAGGGCAGTTACAGTTACACATGCCACAGACAGGACAGATGTTTTTCACCACAACAAGGTTCCAGTCACTTGGATAAGTCTCAGTTAACACACAAACAAAGCAAGTTCTGTTACTGCACACAAGTGCCATTGTCTTATTTATGCTCTTTACAGCGGGACATGCACCTTGGGTTATAACAACATCACAACTCAGTGACAGTTACATCAAGACACTGGGGGACACTGTGGTAGTTCTGTACAAGTGCTGATTGGGAGTCGTCTGTCCTTCACCAGGGTAATGAACAAGAAAGTCAGTCTGAGTTTGTGCAGCATGGGGCTCATTTTTCTCAATGCTGGTAAAGTCCTGTACTGATCCGTCTTCCTGCCAGGTGCTCTTGTTTGGCCTCTCTATCATATTTCACAGTTGTGTGTAGGATTCACTGGTCATCTGCCAGCATTTCTCTATGTTTTCACCTCTCTGCCCTTTCTACTGTCCATGTAGCGTTTATTGAAAGTCACTGGAGCCTAAATGACAGAAAGGGGCCTGTGTGGGTTGAGTTTTCACATACACACCTTCACTTATAATAGCTTTCATCTGTTTTCATTTATGCAACATGTGGTTGTGCCAGTGATGTATTTTTGTATGTAATTTCACAGCTTAACTCAAAATGGTAACAAGTGTTCAAGTCCTTACTGTAAGCCTTACACATATAAAGATGTGTTTTAATTAATTGCATCAATTAATCATTTTATATGCTCAACTATTTACTTTTGATCTGAAAGTGATACTCTAAAAATATAATTTGTGAATGTTTTTGTATAATTCTTGAATAGCAACTACATGAATAACATTATATTATCAGTTAGTTTATCAATGAAGTAAAACAGTTTGACCCCATACAAAATAAGAGAGATCAATAATCTGCACAAATCTGTTCTAACAGAATCAGGCACAAACTGGCTAGCAAAATAGTCACACCCTTTATTTTTATTTTTTTCAAAACATTTTTGAGTTATAACCCTAAACTTCAATGCATTTTCTGGGATTTTATATGGTAAGCCAAAACAAAGTGTGTATTGCAATGTGGAATGAAACAATTACGCATTTTATTTTTATGAATGAAAACTTAACATATGTATTTTTATTGAATTACTCCCTAAATTTATATGTGGCATGCAGCACTAAAACCCAAGCACCCATTTCGCAGATACTTCGCTCCAAATCTTTTTAGGCATATCTCTATCATTGTCAAAAAACTAGAAACTGAAAGTCTTGCTCATTGGGTTTTTATGCCCAATTACTTACTAGAAGGTAAATGTAAACCTCAATTAAAAAAACAAAAACAAAACAAGCATTAATACAGAGTACATTTTATGTTACAGAAAAGTAACAAGTTAATGGCAGTAGTAGCTCCATTAGAGACATTGTCTGAAAAATTGATAAACATCTGTATCCAGTGTTGAAGTGAAGGCTTGGTTGGCAAGACTCTCATGAGGTTACTGCAATTATTCAGTTAGAAATGCAAAGGAGAGAAATAAAATGCAAATTAATCATGACATGAAGCCAACAAATAGATTTTTGCAAATACAAATTCAGAACTAAGTAGTACTTTTTTTCTGGTTAGTTTCATTTATTTTTTGAGCATGTTTATATTGTGTGTGTTTTTTTGGGGGGGGCGGGGGGGTAACATTTACTTTCAATAGTTTACCAAGAATACCAAGTTTCTAAAGTCTGTGATATTGCATATAATAAACAATGTTTCACATAAAGTTTTGTGTGATGCCAACATTGTCCGATTCTCTTTTTAAGCTTTAACTCTTGCAAAGAGCCTGGCTGTATCCCTTTCTGTAGGACTGCTACTATTACAAAACAATGTTATAGTGCAATTAAAAACACTATTTTGATTAATGTTGCTAAAGTGATCTAAGAACATAGCAGTGTGAACTTAATCATTCCTATAGCCCTTTATTTCAATTATTATAATCAACATTTAGCATTATTCAACCTTTATCTTCCACTTAATTCAGCCTCAGCTTGTCTTAGGGACCAGTGTGGGTCTTATCAGTGGTATGCAGCACTAAAACCCACACAACACCCATAATGCAGTTCTTCAGTGCTAATACAGTCTCCTGGAGTAGCATTTCTTCTTGGCTTATAAAATATTTCTGCTCCAAACAGAGGGGCTAAATCCTTATGAGGTCTCTGGTTGCTTTGTTCAGCCTCTAGGCGTTGGTATGTACAGGAATTGGATACTTCAGTATGTTTGTCTTAGTGGTGCTGGAAAGCCCTGGTTGCTGCCATGTTGTTGGAGACAGACAGACAGGTATTCAACTCTAAGCACTGGGTGTCAGCTTATCAAGAGGAGCATTGCTGGCTGTTGTTGCAATTGTTGTGTTCCAAGTGTGTCGCAGCTGCCTTTGTTCCCTTTATAACATCTGGTAGAAACATTCACCCTTTTACACTGACCTCAATTTTCACTACGGGCACAAGATCAAAACTGCATCCATTTGTTATTTTAAGGATTTGTTTATCTATATGCGGTTTAAAGTGAATCAGTTTCTTTGATCCAACATGAATTATGAATGAAGGCAAGCTGCTTAACCGCCTCGTTTCTAATGCCTGACATGAAAGCTCCACCCTGGAAACCTTTTGTCAGCAGGCATGTAGTTCCAGTTTCTCACATGATGATTCATAGATTCAGGTACAGACAAAAAATAAAATACTGACCTGGAAGAATAGGTCAGTATTTTATGACCTAAATACTGGCACATTTAATTTGCCAGTCAATTTAATGCATATATGAGAACATTTAAAGAATTAAGAACATCTCTGCATATTTCTCAGATTAATATTTGGTCATCATTGGAAATAGCTACACAACAGTCAAGAATTACACAGATAAAAAACAACAGAACCTAATGATTGAAGTGTTTGTGAATTGCTTACATTAATAATGAGACTAATGCCAATTTTCTCATGATCTAATTATTTAAAAATGCATACATTTGGAAAAATGCAGCAGCCATGGGAAGAAGGGGAAAGTTTTCTAAATAATAAATTGAGTGTTTAAAATATGTTTTAAGTTGATAACAGGTTTAGCTTTTTTAAAAGTCAACTGGTCTTTCAGCAGCTTAACGAAATTAGCTCTTTTAACTAACAATAATGTGAGGGGAGACATTCTGGGACATGAAAAGGAAAAAGAGGAATTCAAAGTTTTAGAATCTTCTTTGGGTCCGAAGCTTGTCACGCTAAAACTACCTTATGGAAAAATAACAATAACTAGATAGTGGCCTAGAATCGGGTTGTTGGTTCACACACTGAACTAACTTGCACTTGGTCTTTAAGTCACTCCCTCTTGTTTCTCAGGTTGTCTGTTGGGGAAATCTCAGCAAAAATAGTTGTGGGTGAAAGGTCACTTGGACTCGAAGCTTCTAATTTTTATTCAGCAGTGGGTAACCTGGGTGGCTCCTCACTCTGGATTCAGGATTAAGGGTGGCATGGAGTTAAAAACATTTAAAGAAGGCCCACAATACAACAGGGTTCATTTAGGGTTCAAAACTAATGTTTGTAAGAGAGGTCTAAAACTGATGTTTCCCACAAAGGACAGAAATTAATTTTTGGATCTCTAGGACAATGTTGGATAAGCTTTCTTCCTCTCTTGAGCTCATTAAACTGTCATTTTAGTTGTGCACCTTCAATGCATTTAAATGTCCTCATTTAATCAAGATGGAATTTTCTCTGAATGATATATCTTTTTCCTGATCATTGTAATGAACCAATTTTTGATATTCGCCAAGCTAAAATCTCCAATAGTTTCTTTAGAAAAACATGAAATTGCAACAGTGTTTTGACAATATTATCACTAAAAATGAAGCTTTTTCTTAAATATGACAATAATCAAAATCCTGACAAGCTGATGAAATCTACTGCAGGCATCCATCCATCCATCCATCCATCCATCCATCCATCCATCCATCCATCCATCCATCCATTTTCTTCCTGCAAGAGGCAGGGTTCATGCTGGACAGGTCGCCAGTCTGTCGCAGGGCCACTGCAGGCATTCTAGTCCCATTTCCTGATCTCTGCACAATCAGAGTTGGAAGTGGGCTGTGAAACCACAGGACTGAAATAGTGATGAAATATTAAATCTTACAGGATATTTAAAGCCTCTGACATTTTTTTCTTCTGGTTAGTAAGTTAGCAAAGCTTTTCATCTCACACCTATGATGGCGTCTGTCCACCAACTTCTATTCTTTTATAATTATTCTTATTTTTTTTTACTTGTTAATTTTATGATCAAAGGTTTTCCTTACAATTTTTGTGAAACAGGAATTCTATCCCTCTATTTACACGCAAATTAACTTTCACTAATATTATAATTGATGGGTTTTAAAGATCCCTCCATTGCATTTTCTGTTAGATCAAGATTATTAAAGTTTTAATATCTAAGTAACTTACAGTAAATAGCAGAGTTAAGTATGTGGGTTGGGGTTCATGTTCAAATTCATTCTAAGCAATATTAAACAGCTTATTCTGCTTCTGACTAGTGTGGTGTTGTTGGTCACTCTGACACAGCCAAGCTGATCCCACAAGTGTTCAGTGAATTGAGGTGAGGACTGCAGGCGGGTCAGTCTATCCTTTCCAGTCCAGTCTCTGTAAAATCTTTGCTCTGAGGTTGAGCATTAACATCCTGGAGAACATAGTTTTTTTCCCCAGGAAAGGGAATATGGGTTTGCCTCTTTTTGAACAGTCTTGATATCACCGGCTGCATTTAAATTACCTCCACTGATGACAAGCCATGTTCATGCTATCACACTCTCCCACCAAGCAGCTGCTGCTCATGGGATTTGGCAAGTTTTTCATTTTAAGCCCCAAAAATGCATTTTCCTTACAAATGTGGCAACAGGTAAAGAAAAATAAACAGGCCTTTCAGTAGTATCAGATATATTTATCCAAGCACACATTTCCCTATTTTTTGTTCAAAGTTTATCTATATTTGATGAGTTCTATATATAGTGAATATAAATATTTCATAGATTACATAGATAATTCATTTGTCGTTTTTTCCTGCTGAGAAATGTGTTTGTTCATGAATAACTACCTGGTCAGATTAATGAATGAGTGTCTTCTAATTTGACTTAAATAATCAATTTTCCCAGGATTTTCAGGTTTCCTAAGTGCTTCAATAAATGCTAGATTTTTTTTTGTTTTCAGAAAAGGGTTTTATCTCTCATCCAAAATTCCTCATCAGTAAATTTCCAAAGCTCACTGACGTCCAGTCAAGGTTTTGGTCAAACAGGAAGATGAGTGAAAAGAATAGCGAATTAGAAGGGTTTACAAAGTAAAGAAATTTATTTTCTACTGTCTAAAACATGGAATAAAATATTTAAAAAACTAATTAAACTGACTTTTTCATCACTAAACCAGTTATTTTTACTGATTTAGTACTGACTCTTGTGCTGCTGTCATTTTATGCTAAAATTATATCAGTTTCATCCCATAATGTGGCTTGGCTTATGCTTTCAATTCATCAGGTCAAATAGCCAGGATGACACCTGGTATCAGAGTTTATAGAGTCCTAAGCCTGATACTTACTGTATTATCTACATTTGATGCATTTTTAGTACTGATCTTGTCTTTTCTGTTATTTTATGTTTGCAGTATGGCATATAAATCTTGAACATCAGTTCTTCAAATGTTCCTTATGCTTTACAATTTTCATGATTAAATTCATGGTTGGCTGAATTTAACGTGGCCCAGTTACCTGCACCCCACCCCTCCCCATCCAGCCCCTCACCCAGAGGACTAGAGCTGATTGTGTGAATGCTGTTTGTGTTCACACTCTCCATATGACAGTGAAGAAAACTAAAAGTTATTGTGTATTTGGTACTATTTATGTCCAAGTTTACAGAAGAGGAAGAAGATTTAAGAGACATTTACAGATTTTCCATGGATCAAATAATTTTACTCTATAACCACTAATGAGGGAATTAAATAACCCTGACTGTCTCTTCATCAAGGCAGCTGTTAAAAGGTGAGATAGATTAGACTTCAGGTGAATGTTATATCTTCAGAGATTGTGAGTTAAAAGCAGAAAAAGAGAGAAGTGGAAGCTTGGTCTGAGGAAGAAATAGTGGAAATTCAGGAATTGGGTCAAGAGTTGCTAAAACTTACTACTGCACCTGCAGACTGAGGGCTTTTGATCCAACAGATGTTTTACGCTAATTCTGATAGAAAGGTGTCAGAGATGTTTATCGTACATGGGGCTATATAGATACAAACTTTGGATTAGGAATTAGTATAACCTAATGGCTGTGCCCTTGTTCAACAAGACAGTGCGCCCTAATTCAAAAGAAAAATGATTCAGAAAGGATTTGGAAAGCACAGCAAACATGATGTTGATTTGGTCTCATAATTGCTCAGATCTCAATCTTTCAAGAAACTGGGTTGTACTTGACAAAAGTGTTTAAAAACAAAGTAATCACACAAACTTCATGTCCAGTCCTTACACTGTTACAATATTACACTGAATAACAGATATTAGCAAACAAATACCACATGTTTACTACATGTTTTTATATGTCTGGTAAATATAATACCTTTACCAGACACTTAAAGAATTAGGTTTCTCATTCACTGACGTCTGAGCAACTGTGTCATCATTTCAGCCATGATACCTCTAGAGGGCAGCATTTCTTTGCTCTTTCTTACTTCATCCCTTGGCATTTAGGTAAACCTATAAAATATTGTTCATTTATGTTAAATTTTTGCTTTCAGTCAAACCCCTAAGCAAAGTGACTGTGACAGTGTGCTCAGGATATCTGCTCCTCCTTCTTAAAGTAGTTTTGCACTCACTAAACCAGGGCAGGATTTGAAAGTGCACCTCCCAGCGGCGGGGTGTTCTCTGATGCCACGGCTGCCCTGTTGGATAAGCTCCAGGTCCCACAGTGCTCTTTTGCTAATTACACGCTGGTAAGTACAGTGCAAGCCTGTAGGACTCCTCAGCTGTGTTCCTGTGGGCATGGTGCTGATAACACATAGGCACTCACTCCTCCTCTCTCCTCTCTAACAATAACAACTGCACTGTACATAACCGTGGCCACCTGCACCAGAACCGCATTCCTTGCTTGGGAGGCTCGGTCCCATCTGTCTCTCAATGATTGCCCTGGCTCCTGCAAAGTGGAGCTGTGGAGTGTAACACAGTACCACTAAATCAAAGCAGGACTAATGACTACAGCAGAGCTGAAGCTACACAGAACCGAGGCTCAGAGTGTTCCTGCTCAGAAAGCAGAGCTGAAGTTAACCACAAGTTGACTACAGATGGTGTAAATCAGACGGGAAGGTTGCACTCATGCTAACTACAATCCACATGCATTATTATCCCATGAGTTTTACAACCTAATGATCAAGCATTACATTCTCGTCTTTAATGTTTTTCATGACATAAAAATGTATTTTTAAGAATAAAAATATTCATATTTCTCCAGTTCTTTCCAGCTGTGCCTTGTAGCTGGATGAACCACAAGTTCAATTAAAGAAATCTTCAACAATCTTTTTCACAATAGCATCTTTTATTCCACCTTCTTTTTGTCTCCTCCTCTCTCTATCTCATTCTCTAATAAAAACCGCTATTAATAGAACACCCTGCTCTTTCTTTTAAACTGCAGGGAGTGTATAACATGCACTTAAAGGGAGGAAGAAGCTGAAGATACCAGGAGGCATTTGAAAATGTCCTCTGCAATGCCCGTGGCTACAAAGACGCTAGCTACCCTAAAAATAACAACAATTGGGGCTTTGATAGATTCGTGGCATTTTGTATCAGCAAAGATGCTCTTGGGCTAATTTTAGATAGTCAAATCATTTGCAGACCAAATACCTCACAGACATTGGGATGTGAAGGAAGGAAGGCTGGTGAAACATTTGAAAAACACCTCTGTATCTGTCTATGCATGCTGCAAAAACTGACACACAATAAACACACCAAACACAGTTTCAGTTGAATGATTATTGGCTTCATTATTGATATTACTTTTTCAGGGTTATTAGCATTTGGAAGTATATGTATTTCTTATTTTACATGTTTTCTTGTCCATAGATTGTCCTTTTTGTTGTAAAGTGCAGGTAATACTACTTTTGAATCCAAACATTACATACAATATGTAGTACATGTGTTCCTTCTCCATTCTTCCTTATCATTATTTACAGTATTGTTCCACATTTCATTTCACAGAAAGAAAAATCATTATCCACTGTATCAGCATTGTCGGATGTTTTAGGCTTCTATACAGCAGAGCAGAGGTGAAGTGAATAGCTGTACAAGTTGTTTTAATGGATGCCACACTATCAGGCTCTGGGTGTAAAACAGAAAGAAAAGACACTGATTCTTAAACACACACTTGCACACAGTTTGCATATTGATCATTTTGTGTCTTATATGGTTGAGTTATCTGGGGGCCTGCTGCAGAGGGCTGACATGGCAGTTCAAACAAACCCAAAACTCAGGCAGTTAATATTTATCCTTTAGCTAACAAGCCTAGGGTTTTCTTACAGTTTCTTTCAACAGCTTTTTAAACCATCGTGAAACTAGTGGCAGATAAAACATTAAAGGAAATCTGAACTCAAACGTTCTATTTTTTTAAAAGTGGCCAGATAAAAATCAACCTCTGCATAGATCTCTCAACTTATTCACTGTGGGACACTCTGCTCATGGAGTGGGATTTGCTGGTGGGTCCCTCTGTGGGTGAGAACTAATATTCTTAAAGTCAGCTCTATTTGTGCTTTAAGAAGAAACAGTAGTGGATGTTCAGTTGCCATGTTGTGGTCTCCAGTTCATGAGTTGCTACAGTGAGTTAGGCTAAAACACAGTAACACACCTATTACATTGCAGATAAATGTTAAGATGCTAACATTTATCATACGTGCCAAACACAAAACAAATGAAGATGTAAAAATATGATGCATTTCCATGCATAGACAAATATTTTTGGTCAGACTGTGAGTTTTTCCACAAATACAAAGATATGCGATTGCATAAATGCAGCTGTAGAACCAGACTATAATGCTGACATTCAGAGGTTCTTCTCTCCCTGTGACACGTGTACATTACTGCTAGCTGTGCATTAGCACATCCAAATTGGTACCCAGGAGAAAAAATCTTAACCGGATGGAAAAGCTTTATGAAAATAAGTAGTTAAACAATCATGCATATTTTCACAAAAAGTGGTCCACATATGTAGAATGGGTGTATTGCTAAGAAAAAGCTACTTATTATTATTATACCTTGAGATAGTAGTAATTTAATATCTCAATTTACCTTAGATTAACCAGGAAATTATTAAGTAAAAAAAAGTCTCTAAAAACCCACAGTTTGGACAGAGAGACGACTTAGGAAGCCTCATGTCGGGCAGTTGGACGATGCATCCTGAGCACAAACTGGCAGAGATGACACTGGAACATTTTGCCACCCTAGGTTGAGACTGTAGTATCAAAAAGGAAACCCTTGCATTCACAAAATTCATCAACACAATTCTTGCTACACACCTTCTCTTAAGCAACAACCTTTTGTAACTGCGTTGGACACCTGTGAGAAAAAGCAGAGGCAAGAGACACAGGGGCATAGTCAGACCATATGTAGGTCAGACGATGTCTGCTACACTGCTGCTAATTACCACCTTCCATATTAATGTTACTGCCTTTGACTGTTACCTTGGCAGTGTTGAGCGAACTGTGGAAAGTTTTAGCTGTATGCAATCTGAGAACTTAATTCACGTCTGATGACAACTTTTAAAGATATATTGAGCAACTGGCATCAGAGTTTTCTGAGGAGACAGTGGGACTTCACTGTTATTATATCAATCCAATGTTCATAAAATGCTTAGGGTTAAAAAGTAAGCTTATTGTTTACAGCTGAAAGATCAACCTACTGGTAAACACCTACTTTATTGAGGGCAGTTTAAAAACAAAGCATTCTAAAATTCTGGTTAAGATACAGGTCATATGTCAATTTTCCTAAGAACTACTTTGACTAGAAATCTTGCTAAGATGCCTAGTGAGAGTGTATCTTTGGCACTCTGAAAGGAACAATTATTAATATTGTTAGAAATAGCCAAGATGAAAAAGCTCATGCTTATTTTTGAGGGCTTAAGAGCTCTGATAAAAGCGTATGTATGCTGTATTATGTGATCTGTCTATAAAGATATATTGTTTTACATTTAAGAAATAAATATATCTATTGCAATATTTTATTTTAGTCTCTTAGATGCTTCCTGTTTTCGCTTACATGCATGCTAGAAATGTTTTAATCATGCAACACTACGTGAAAAGGGTAAACCCAGACAAAAGGCAGTTAAAGCATTTTTCCAACACACATTTCCCTACAAGTTGCTATTTTGATAACAAGGACACAATTAGATGAATCTGTGAAACAGACACAATTGCAAGACTTTGATCACTGAGGCTGAGATTAACATCCAAAAGCAGGGTATGAGTTTACGTTTACCCAATCACAGCTCAGATTACAGCAACCTGGCAAAATGGCAATGACTTCTGGATGGAATGTAAATATTGATACACATCTTTTTACGTGTAGAAAATTACCTTATTATTAATAAGTCAAACGTTCTCAAACTTACAGTTTTAGGTTAATAGCTATCTGCAGGCATCCTTTTAAAAGTGTGGATTTCTACAGAAGGCAGTGTATAGACAAATATACAGTGACCAGGTGAAGCAAGTGGCAGTTTGAAAACCAAGTGGAACTTCTCATTGAGATAAAAATGTCATGCAGTAATCTACTGACTATGTTTTCTTCCTACCTACCTATTGGATATCAGCTAAGTCACAGTTAAGCTACCTATCTATATGGATAAGCTCTGTAAAAGTGAAACAGTGAAATACTAAACAAGAAGAAACATTCAAGATGTCTCAAAGCTCTGCAGTAAGACAAGTTTGGGTGAATGGAGGTGGGAAAGCTTGCATTGCAATACATAGAGTACATGTAAGACCAAAGCAGTGAAAATTCAAGGCCATTGTCAGTCATTCATCAGATACTGATGTCTACTAGGGGAAAGGGTGTCAAACCATAAGCTAAGAGCTGATGGCTATCATACATCCTTCAAATAACATGGTGTACTTAACTGCCAGCATCGTTACAAGTCATCCACAGGCCATTTGGAGTGGGCTTGGTTAATGCTCACACATCCGTTTTTTGTAAATGTTAAAGCATATGACAGTTTTATTTCTTTTGCTCCAAGCAGCAGCATATGTAAAACACACCAGGCTCTTTAGACAGCCCGTCGGAGCTGTGTGCCATGTGAAATGACAGATAAAGGGGCAGCGGTCAAAAGCGGGGAGTTTGCTTTTTTCAGTTTCTTTTCATTGTGTGCAACTGTTGGCTACAGTGGTGAGAAGGACAGTTTTAGGTTTTGTCAATTTTTGTAGCAGCTGATCACACAAAGACAACTCCATGCAGAAATTCAAATCTTAGAACTGCAGAAACTGTTTTAGGAGTTTTAAAGGGAACATTATGAAAAGTGAAGACTTGATTGGTGCAAAGGGAAGATATGACATTTGGAATATTTTCTGCTCAATCATCATTGACATTCTGTTTTCTATTGCCTTGATTTTTCTATCACATGTGTTGTAGTAGGGTGCATTTCTGTCCCATCTGGCAGTACAGTTTTATTTTTCCCATTGTGACGGGGAGAAACATATGCAGATTACACATCTGTGAGCATCTTCGTGATGTTTACATAGTTTGTGTTGGCGAGTGTGCAGTTGGCTGTTTTAAGGTTCTCCTCCTGAAAGTCTTCATTGCTGTTGTTCACAGCCTCCTGAATCTCCATGTAGTCCGATTTGCTGATGGTGGAGCCACTTCGGCTCTTCTTTAGCTCCTCACCTGAATCAGCTTTGGGTACATTAACCTGCAGATACTGAGCCTGCTCTTCGCCTTCAGTCTCACGGTGATAAAAGTAGTTGAAGTTGGACACAATGACAGGCACTGGCAAGGCAATGGTCAGCACACCTGCAATGGCACAGAGGGAGCCCACTATCTTGCCTCCAATTGTAGTCGGGACCATGTCGCCATAGCCGACTGTTGTCATTGACACCACAGCCCACCAAAATGCATCAGGGATGCTCTCAAACTGTGACTCAGGCTCATCTGCTTCAGCAAAATAAACTGCACTGGAAAACAGGATTACCCCTATGAAGAGGAAGAAAATGAGGAGGCCGAGCTCTCTCATACTGGCTTTAAGGGTTTGACCTAAAATCTGAAGCCCCTTGGAGTGACGGGACAACTTGAAGATCCTAAAGACTCGTACCAAGCGGATAACCCTGAGAATGGCTAAAGACATGGCTTGCTGACCTGGCTGACCATCCTCTGCTCTATCTGCCAACTCGGTGCCAAGAGTGATAAAGTAAGGAATGATGGCAACAATATCAATAATGTTCATTATGTTACCAAAAAAGCCTGCTTTGCTTGGGCAGGCAAAGAAGCGCACTAAAAACTCAAAGGAGAACCATATAATGCAGAGAGTTTCTAGAACAAAGAAGGGGTCAGTGAAGTAGGTGGATGTGTAGCTGATTATTGTAGAATTGGTCTCAGGTGAAAATACTTGAGCATGGGACTTATGCATGTCCTCCTCATCATTGCGGAATATTGGGAGAGTCTCCAAACAAAAACTGACAATAGATATCAGGATGACCATGACAGAAATTATGGCAATAATCCTAGCAGGACCTGAGCTTTCTGGGTACTCAAAGAGAAGCCACACCTGTCTTTGGAACTCGTTGTCAGGAAGAGGACGTTCCTCCTCCTTGATGAAACCTTCATCTTCTCTGAACATCTCAATGGCCTCCTCCCCAAGCTCATAAAAGCGAATCTCTTCTGAAAAAATATCAAGAGTGACATTGACCGGCCTTCTCAATCGGCCTCCTGATTGATAATAATACAATATGGCATCAAAGCTCGGTCTGTTTCTGTCAAAAAAGTATTCGTTCCTTAGTGGGTCAAAGTAGCGCATCCTCTTTTTGGGATCCCCCAGCAAAGTTTCGGGGAACTGAGAGAGGGTTTTGAGTTGTGTCTCAAAGCGCAGCCCTGAGATGTTAATGACCACCCTCTCACAGCATTCATGGTCAGCCTCTGGGTCGTAGTCCAGGGGGTGCCCCGGGTGTGCAGCTGCCTCGTCAGAGGGGTCGCCTGTGGCAACAGTCATTCTGCAGGGCGAGGTGGCCTGCACCTTTCAGGATGTCTGGGTCCTGCAGCCTGGAGAACTGCAGGTGGGGGCCAGGAGAGGGTGGGGACTCAACAGAGTGGAGACCTGAAGGCCACAGGATGTCACCTAGGATCTGACTGGCGGTAGGACAAACAGAGAAAAGTAGCAAGGTCAGAGAAACCTGAGAAGTGATTCAGCACTTAATAAATCCTTCTGCTTAGCTCAGAGAAATCAAAAAGTTTCTTTCATCTTGAAGATCAAATAGAAAATAGAAAACATTTCAACACTATCACTAATTAACATTCAAAAAAGCAGCCCGCTTTGCATGTAAATAACATCAATGCAGATAAAACCACGGGCTAAAATAATAATAAAAAAACTTGCAAAGCTCCCAAATCAGGACACATTTGCTGCAACATTTATATCTGTTGAACTGAATTGCAATACATGTAACGGTAATGCAGCAGACACTAAATCCAGACTTCACCCTTCCTCAGACATCTTCCGTTTAAACATAAAAAATATGTTTAAATGTATTGTGCCATCAGAAAACAAAAAGAGATTAAAGGAAAAGATTTACAGCTGGTTATACAATCTGACTTTAGTTTTTGGTGGAGCATTTTTGTCTTGAAATGGTGCCTGTTACTGAAATATTCAAAAACATCTATAAATAATTTACCCACAAAAGGAAATTGGCTCTCAGAGAAAAAAAATGCATCTCTATCTGCATTCCTACCTCTCTCAAGTGAAGGCATGGTTTTGCAAAATAATATGCCATGCAACAAAAATTGCAGGTGTGGTAATCATGCCTTGAGAGGTGCAAATCCAAACATGAACCACAGTGCGATAAGATTTATACTCAGAATCGAGGAGACGGATGAAAGCCGCTTTATCTTGATCTCATACATACCTACAGACATCTTTTTCGTCTCTGGGTGAGGCTGGATGCTCCCGCTGGTGTCAGGGAGGTGGATATCTATAATCAGCTGCGGCAAACGGGTCTTCAGTCTCCAGTACAGGTGGGGGGGGACATGAATTTCCGATTCGGGACAGTCGATGATATTCACCTCATGTTGTCTGCAGCATCCTTGCCGTGTACACCGCGTACAGTATGCGCGGGTGTGTCCTCGGTTTCCCCTCCCCGACTCTTCTCCTCCGGGTAAGGAGCCGCGGGTGGCGATTGGCAAAAAAAAAAAAAGGGCGGAGGGAGACGTCCAAGGAGGTGTCGGTGCTTCCCTTATTAACCGAAGGTGCTGGGATCAGCAGAATGATTTTTCTTCCACTGCTTTCCTCCGCACCGGAGCGACTCTGTGACGAGCCGGTGACTGCGGAGGTAGCGTCTGTCTCTAGTAGACACCTAGAGATAACGTCCCCAGAAAATAGGTGGATGTGTGTTCTAAGTGATGATCTCCTTCTTCAAATGGGAAGCATCAGTAACAAGTCTTTTTTTTTTTTTCTTGGGTCACCCAGATAAATATGTTGTTTTCTTTTTGGGGCAGTTTTGCGCCACATATACCATCATTTCCATAAGATTCTCTGTAGCTGAAGCTCCAATTCTGGGTGAAAGGAGTCGCTGCTGATAGCCTCCTTTTAGTCTACGTGGTGGGCAGAACGGCGTCTTCAGACACTGACTTGAAACGACATGCATGAAAGTCATAGTGGGTTTGAAGATTATGCAATTTCACTAAGCCAGCGCCCCATGCGCACACAGCAACACAGACACGCGCACACACGAAGCGACCCCTAACGCTTAAGCACATGTCAGCACGGTGGGAGGTGAAATTTTCATTAAGTGATGAAAACAGTTGTGGGTGAAATATCCCTATAGGCAGGCTGAGTTATTTACTGGTTACTGTATGAAGCTCCGTCCAACCTGCAGTCGGGCACTGCTCTGCATACCAAAATAGGTGCTGGTGATGGAGCAGGGAAGAGGCGCACTATAGCAACACCACCTTTTCTGCAGTAGACATAAGGCGCTTATGTTGGTCACTGAAACCTAAAAAAACGCATCATTTTAAACACTGCTTTTCTTGAACCAAGACTATTAACACAGATATGCTCTGATTGGAAGATAGACCCAAATGTAAATTTGAAACTTTTTATGTGAAAGGGACCCTCCTTTTTTCGTGAGATAATAAAGTTATCTCACGTTTCCTTGTGTGACCTGAGGTAACAACTTCCAATTCTTTTTCACTACTTGTTCATAACAGTGAATGTTGTAATCTTTCCCGGCAACAAACTCCATGAATAATGAATGGGAGGGGGGACAAAAATAGAGCAAATCCTCCATCAGTGCGTCTGGCTATATTCCAAAAGAAGAAACGAACTTAATAAACTGCGAATGCGTCCATTACAGTTGATGCTTGCATCTAGAATGTATACACACTGTCCTGAAATGACCACAGAGGTCAATGGGAATCCCTCAGAGAAGAAAAATGGGGGATGGGGGACACAGCAGGATGATTTGTGCAATCCTTTCCAGTGTTACACTTGGCAGACTTGAGACCATCCTGGGTGCCAACCTTGCCACAGTGTCCATCTGGTCTGCTGCTACCACAGAAGCAGATTCTTTTTAGTATCTCTTAATCACTTTTCTTGGTTCTTGATGACAGGACAATCATTATTTATGGGGCCTGTTACAAAAGGCTCTAACCTAGCTTGTGCTGCATTAGGTGGCTGTCTAGAATTAAAATCAAATCCTTGCTGCATTCAAAATCTTTTAGATACTTAACCACACATAGATGTGAAAACATCTGGCAATGTAAAATGGACATGAAAACTGTACTTCTCTGTGATATATTTTTTCAATTAAAGAACTAGGTGAAAATGTTTTATGTAATGTTGCTTACAAGCAGAAAGAATTATGTGGAACAAAACAATAGTCTGAAATGGGTGTGCTGTACTATCTGCACAATTTAATCTGTTTATCAAAAATATGGCTCTGATTATGATGTTCATGTCTTTGTATTTGAATATTTTAATACTAGAACTGATTATTCTAACAGAATGTTGGCACTATCTCTTTTTTAGTACCTGATTTGTATACCAGTTGGCAATGCTAAGTTCTTTATTTCAGACTTAAGATATATATATTTTTTGTTTTTTAATAAGATGCAATCAAATATATTTATTGAAGTTGTGGTTCGTTATTTTGTGCTGCCTGAACGGATTTTACTGTGGCTATTAAACTTTCTCAACTGACATAATTCAGCAGGTCTTGGAGAAAGAGCAGATGTCCTGCAGTCTCAATTTAAGTACCAGCTTTCCCCACTGTTCACTTTGCTTTTTAACATATTAGCTGTGAGATATTCCAAGAGAGAAGCAGTGGCTTCACCTTGTTTGTCAGTTGGTGCAATGGCAACTGTCTCAACCTTAATAATGTTACAGAAGCTAAAGAAATAATCATCAGTTTTAGAAAAAAAAACTATTATATATGGTCAAGAGGTCCAAATTGTGAAAACTTATCATGACATTATTTGGAGTAGCAGCAAGCAGAGTTAAAGAAAAGATAAAAGGAGCTTAATACCGAGCAATCCTGAAAGAAACCCTGGAACTGGGGCAGAGATTTACCTTGTGTAAGGACAATGAACCTAAACATAGAATGAAACCATAGATAGAATGAAATGGTTTAGATCAAAATGTATTTATGTTTAGAATAATTCACTAAAAAGTCCAGACTCAAATCTAACTGAGAATGTATTACAATACCTGAATACAAATTTTCCATTGACTTAGATTGTATGGAAATCTCAGAATATCGCTAAATAGTATTCTACAACTATGAGTAAAGCTGACCAGGAACATCCAGTGATTCCGCAAATATCAGCAACTTTGTGTTGGCCTCACATCAAATCTAAAAATATTGTTGTTACTGTTCATGAAAAAGATTGAAAGACCTAAAGGGATGTGAAGCACCATATACAGTAGTAACTCTAATTTGGAACCATGTCTTGAGGTAACAAAAGAGAAATAAATTAATAGTGTTTTTTAACATGCTGCATTCATAATTCCTGGATGTCATGTGTTCTCATGAATGGAGAATGCCCTGTTTTTTTGTTTTGTTTTTTCTGCCCATTCAGTCCCTTGAGTGTTGTGGTCATTTTCTGGCATCGATGTCTCCCTCCTTCTTGATACTGCATTGCAGCAGCTACAGGTTTTCAACAATCACTCACCCTTATACGCACACATGCTACCCCCCAACAGTCACTCACACACACACACACACACACACACCCAAACACACACCCAAACCAGGCGTAAAAGATTTCATAAGATCTTATAGTGCTTGATAATAGCTCACATAAAGCCTTATGGTAACATTGATATGGTCTGTATGTTAAGTTAATAGAAAAAATATAATTCTTCCAAATATTGTTCCTCTCTCACTTGTGCATTAATTTTGATATACAAATGTATAATAAAGAGTTATTATCACACTAAACCAAAGATTCTATGTAAAACACAGGCTACCTATACACTATACACATTTGCTTTTCTAAAAATGTCTGCTGTTTTTTTTTTTTCTACAAATGTGCTTGGGTCATTTACTAATCTTTCAACCTTGATGCTTTTCTGTTTCTTTCCAAAAACTACTGAGACTCTGTATGTTTATCCCTCCAGGAGATGAGTCATTCCCAAAACACTTCTCAGGACACAGAAACTGAAGAAGTCCTGCAGGTTAGAAATAGACTAGAAGAGTGGTTCCAATAATTAAGTTGCAAAAGGTGTACCGATAGGAAGCCCTGCACCTCATTTTGTCCTCTATTTGCTCTGGAGGTAACAGTACATTTCAGGATGAGCTGAGGAGAGTAGAGATCATAATGCAGAGAGAGAGAGAGGAAGGAGAAGACAAAAAGGGAGGGATAGGTCTGCTCGTCAGACTGAAGCCCAGCAGGACAAGGTTAGATCCTGGAAACGAGCCAGACGCCAGGAGAAACACAAGGACACTGGCCCACTGCAGTGTGCACCCAAGCTGGAGTCATAAACACCAACTGCTGCTCTGAGTTCCTCCTCTGAACTAGCTGTAGATGTTTCGTACTTCATATGAGAGATTATATAACCTGAGCTGAATTAAACCATGAAGACATATACAGAAATATATATTCTGGCTCCGTTCAGTTCAGAAAGCTATGCTGACGCTGAGGGGAAGGACTGTGAGTCAGTCTGTGAGTCAATGTCATTGTTACAGAGAGATTCTTATGCTGCATTGTATCATGGATCTATAGAAGTGAGGGAAATTCAAGTCAAGGTAAGAGCCTGATATAGAAACAATCTGCTACATTACACCAAAGGTCGTATTAGGAATAAGACACCTAAGAGGAACAATCAAATTGGGAGTCTGATCGTTTTAGAAACAGAGCAGGAGAGCAGGAATCTGTAAGAAAATACTTTGTGTTTAATGAATTATACTTCCCACCCTTTAATATTTTAGCCAAACCAAGCACTATGTTCTTTACATTTCTTGCTTTACTACATACAATACCTTCTCATAAATGCGTTGTAAAAGTACTATGACCTTTTAAAGACGTATTCTTCTCACACATAAATGTTTCACCAAACGAATCAGAAAAGAATGCTGTGACAAAGCACAGAAAGTGTTAGTTTAACTTCATTTACTGTGAATGAAATGATTATTTGATTATTTACTTCAGTTGTCTTTGTCAAATATTAAATAAGTGTCATGACTTGAAGCAAAAACAAAATAAAAGACACAGTTGATCTGACTTTTGGGATTTACTGTGTCATAAAACAATCCTCCAGTTTATGTTTGTCACTGACTAAAGGAACCAGAAAATGTGCCTCAGCTAAATGAAACAGTCTAATATCAGCCTAAAGCTGACTGGGTATCAGACTGGATATCCCATGAGTCAGACCGCTCTGACTCACGGGACACCTGGGGGTAAAGCAAGGACAGCACGTTTCTCAGAATCATACTACCTGACAACTGAAACCCTAACACCCATCTGACTTTTCCCCTTATTTCATACCAATAACTCATCAAATTACGCTGTTCTAAGTCAGCCTTGTTGCTTCAATGAACAACTCTGTTGCTCATCCTCACTCAGTTGTAGTGGAGACAACAGTTTGGAACAGGTATGAGAGGAAGCTGGGCAGTGACATCATGGCCACTCCATGCTGCATTTCTGTTGCCACTGAGATATTTCAGGTGCAGCCTGATGGCACAGCAGTCTACATTACTATGTCTGCACAGCTAAACATAGATTGTCTTCAAATAAACTGTAAGATATGGATTGTTACACCTGGAGCACATTTGTAAACACACGTAACAGCTGGGTGCATGAAAGATATTTTGAGCTGGACCCATAAGGGAGAGGAGAAACTTATGCATTCTCAGACCTGCTTCCTTACAGAGAGTCACTCCTGTGTCTGACTGAAAGACCTCAACAAAGAGGCATAATGCAGAAGAGTGAACTTTATGAAATCCCCCTGAGTGCCATTACATGCCCTGCAAAGAGCAGATGGATGCATGGCACCCAGAGAAATAAAGGCAATATATTTTATTTTCAGCAACACAGAGGTACAGTTTTAGGGCAAAAACTGTACTACTTGAAATATCATCGGGAGAAGAAGGGAAAGTGACCAGTGCTCTATTTAACTGCAACAGACACCGCCGCAGTCATTCATTTTCCCTTTAGTGATTTATAATTATCATCCCTCAGTAAAGTTCAGCAATGACAGGAGGCGCCTCTCGTGGCAGACACACCCCATTCTGACTCTTTGGGTGTCATCAGAGATGGCATACTGCTGCGATGCAGGAATCTTTTCGTGGTCAATGTTAGCGTGAAGTGAAGCACACAAAGGGAGTGAGTTGTGAGGGGAAGCCTGGGGTCTTCACTACTTCTTTCCAATGAACCCTGACTGAAAAAAAAACCTAAATGTCCATCTTCACATCTGCCTGCAGCATCAGCAGCAACAAAAAGGACAAACTGTAGAGTTTGTGTGCTTTTCTTTACCAATGCGTTTTTCTGCACCATGCCAGTCTATGTGTCTATACTTCCTTATACGTTGCTCTTTGTTTCACAGGAACCCACAGTAGTGTGCAATGAGGCATAGGAAGAAGTGGCTGTCTTACAGCTGTGTTGCACTAGAGCATGTAGGCTTAGGCACATACAAAAGCATGCAGACACAGTTGGATATGTTCCCACATTCTAAAACTGTAAGCTTTGTATCAAAAACACAAGTGGCCATAAAGCGTTTAATTTGACTTTCTTTATACTGCATTTAACTGGTGGAATTACCCTTTTATTTGAACATCTGTAGTGACAAGTTAGTCTCATTACATAACTAAGGCAAGATGTATATTAAAACCAATCAGTGCTCATGTTAAAACAATATGCTCCTTTTGTGTGCTTGTGTGTGTGTGTGAACACGAATATTTCTGGATTTATTGAAATGTTCAGATTTTCAGTCTTATTTTTCAAAAACCTAACTTTCAACCAGAATTTGAAATATTTGAATAAACTTGAATTTGACCATGTTCTTGAAAGAACATATACAGCTCTGGAAAAAATTAAGAGAACGCTTAAAAAGATCAGTTTCTCTGATTTTACTCTTTATAGGTATATGACTGAGTAAAAAGAACATTGTTCTTTCATTCTATGAACTACTGACAGCATGTTTCTGAAACTCCAAGCAAATATTTTATATTTATTTGCAGAAAATTAGAAATGGTCAAAATAACGGAAAAGATGCAGTACTTTCAGACCTCAAATAATGCAAAGAAAACAAGTTCATATTTATTGAGAAACAACAATACAAATGTTTTAACTCAGGATGAGTTCAGAAGTCAATATTTGGTGGTATAGCCATAAGGTTTTCAATGGGGTCCAGTGCAATGGTCTCTTATTGCTTTACAGAGTTCTTTCTCTCTTTCTCTCTCTCTCTCTCTCTCTCTCTCTGTCTATCTCTCTCTCTCTCTATGGACTATATATATACAGATTATATATTATTTATATATAAATAAATCACAAAATATTAAATATTTCTCTTATACAATTAACATTGTCTCAGTTTAGCTTGCTGTACTTACCTAATGAACATGATGAGCATCTTTGCACAAAATAAAATAACAGCTACCATAACAACTGAGAGCAAAACAGCATTAATCTAAAATGATAGGCCCATTATATCCCGGCATATTAAGCGTAACAAGTTTACTGCTAATGAAATTTTTGCTTCTCCACAAACCCCAACAGAGTAAGATGGTCAAACTTGCTGTCCCTCGCCAGCACTACTGTTGAGCAATGCATAAGATGTCTAACGACTATGGGCAGTTAGCTGACCCTTTTCCATTTTTGCTGTTAAAAATACATTGAAGAAGGAGTTGAAGGGTCCCTACCCTCCAGAAAGGTAGACAGAAAGAACAATTCAGCAATTCAGCAGTTCTGATGTAGAGCATCTGCAGCTGTGGGACAAATGTAATGTGGTTTGGAGTAGGGAGATCCTTTCAGCTCTGCAAAAAACAAACAAAAACAATAGAAAAAAAGGAAAAATATATACTATCAAATCAGTGAAGTGTAAAAACTGCTTAATATGGTCATCATCATGTGCAATGATAGCACATGTTTAAAATATTGTAAAACTAACTGCTCTCTCACAGTGCTCTATTTACCATGTTTTAGTCGAGTATCAAACCATCATTAAAACAAGCCAGATATTTATAGTTTGTTGTTTATTTGCCCAAGTACCTCTTTATCATTCTAGAGATGACATGAATTTTCAAACTTAATTTTTCAACCCTGGATTATGCAAAGTCACCTTCATTAGCACTTCTGTGCTTTCTCAAAGTAATGCACAGTGTAAGTAATGAGTTTTTACCATGCACTCTGGCTCACACACTGTAATTCCCTTTTTCTCAAGGGAAAGAAAAATAATGGGTCAAACTAAAACCCTCAAGGAAGATTTTCGGTGCTTTCCAGGTCTACTTCAGTTATTGACACATGAATTGTTCCTGCATGCAGCACGAGAAAAGAAAATCACCATGTAAACTGCTGACCTAACATTTTTTGTTTTCTTTTTGCTCTTAGTTGTGTGCATGTACCGTAAACATTTAATTGATAGATATCCCTCTTGTCTCAACTGTATGTAAATTACATCATGAACTGGATAAATTAGTAATACTTTAATATGATCTGATTACTAGAGATTTGGTTGCAATTTGTTGATTTTCTTGTAAAGTCCAGTTAAGACAGGTGCAGCTGCTTTCCCTTAAGGAAAATACAGTATTACTATCTCAATTAAAAATTAATTTATCTATTAGTCACACTTCCCAACTTTCATAAATTCAAAATCGTATCTATAAGAAAAGCTAACCTGTATTGCCATCTACGAATGGTGTTTTCTCCCTCCTAATAGTAATACTTTCTTTGATCCACCAGAGGGCAGAAGTGAGCTATTAGTCAGAACTGTAAATGCACAAAGCTTAAAATTAAGTATGACTAATCCTATGGTGTTACAAACAAGACTTACTCCAGTAAAAAAAAATAAAAAATTAAGAGGATCTGTCCTTATCAACAGATTAGGTTTTTGATGCCTTACTTGATAATACACCTGATTTATTTCAGTAAGGCACATACAGTATATCTGAAATTAAAAAAATACACTAGTTCTCTCATTTTAGTAAAGACAAAATATTTGTTCCCCCTTTAAGTCCTGAAACAAAAGATAAATCTGCAACAGAACATTCAACTGTAGCTCAAGCATCTATGAAATATGTTTCCATGCATACCACAAGCCATTATGACTCATGACAGAACATATAAATTGTTACTTTTCAGACGGTTTTAAGTTGTACTGTTTGCTTGTGTTCAGCTCTCAGTTTTAAAGCCTGTGCCTGTATGTCTTCTGATGTAGATGAAAAGGTGGGTGACGTCAAATCAAGTTGGCATGCCAACTCAGAGATCTGAGGAGCAGAAATGAAGAAAAAGAGGGTTGATCCTCTTTTCCTATTCCCATACATGCCACAGAATTATTTATCCTAAATATGAGCAATAAATGGATTAATAACAGAGAGACCTTTAATCTTCTTAAAATATCCTTTTGTTTAACAGGGAACTATTTTGAACAAATTCATGTCTAATTTCCAAAGCAGAGATTTTACATCCTATACTTATTGCAAACAAGAAAAAAAGAGAAATTTGGCAAAAAAGTTAATGAAATTTGCACATTATTGGGTTAAGTAGTAGTGTGGTAATAATATTAACCATCATCATCATCATCATTACTGTTGTGAGATCAATGCAATGCAACTGGTATTGGAGTAAATATTATAAACTGTTTCCTAAGCTTCTAAAGTAAAGCTTATCTCTAAGCATGACAGGAAGTTAATTAACTTTTGAGTTACAAAATTAAATTGCTGGTCCACTTCCACACTATTTACATTCTGGTCACAATTTCCCTCTTGTTTAAATGGTGCTTTTCTTCACTTATGGAAATATATTTATGATTCTTCTTTCATGAGACTAGAGCAATTGTATTTGGAAAAGCGTGACCACAGATAATGGACTGGTCTGCCATTATCTGGCCAGTTTTTTAAATTTATTTTTAATTTTTTTAAATGTCCCTAAACCAATAATATAAGCATGTAATTGCACATATCGCTATCCACATATTTTTTTCCTCAATGGTGCAATTAAGTAAAAACAAAATAATTTAAGTTTATTGATGATGAATTTCCCAAAAGAATTTAAAATACAAAAATAGATAAACAAGGAAAAAGGACACAAGAATGTACTTAAAATAGATCCCAGCTTTACACCTACTATGGCAAAAATGGGAAATTATTTGGGGAAACTCACATAATACCATAAAAACATTAGACGGGGGTTGCCCAGGAAACCACCGTCGTCATGGAGACTGCATCACAAGGTGGAACTTGCTGAACGTTCTGCCTCCTTTCATCCACGCTGCATGTCATCACTGAGCACATGACCACAAACACAACATTAGTCTGTGCTTATTTATTTATTTTAACCCAATCTTCTTTTACGCACGATTTAAAGTGCTATTAACAGGCAGAACCACGATCTCTTAATTTCTGTTTTTATTCAATATAGGTTCTATAAGTATTTCTGAATGAAAATACAGCTTTTAATTCATGATAAGCATTTTCCCTCTCCACCTCTAAACAAGACGGCAGAGTCCAACACGTGGACAGCTTCTGATATTAGATATAACCTAAACAGACATTCGGCTACATATATTACCATAATATATTAACATTTCTGGACAACGGAACTGGTCTTTCCACGAAGCACAACACGCTGTTTGATTTATGGGCTGGCAGGAGTAAATGCTACACGTGTTTCCCAACACGGACAACACTGCAATTATAACACCAAGATATGTAGGCATCGTGTGGCGTTGTACACTAAAATATATCTGTTTTAACAATACACTTGTTACTTTGCCAGCAGCTTATAAAGAGATTGTACAGTCAGTTAGATCTCTTAGGCCCATTAAGGTTTGTTAAAACGGACATCTAGAGCGTTCAGCCACAGATATGGACTGACACATCACGACTGGCTATACATCGACTTTACAAGAATAGATCTAACATTTCTTTATGCTTCATAAATGATCCATTACGGGGCCCTTTTACACGTCTGTGAAGATCTTTTTTATGTTCACGCAGTTCTGATTGGTCTCTGTTGTAAAGTTGGGCTGCTTGAACGCACTGTTGAAGCCTTCTACAATAACCATGTACTCCGATTTGCTGAGGGAAGAGGAGCTGCACGACTTTCTCTGCTCGTCGGAGGGGAGGTGCTCGCAGCTGCCCTTGTTAAGGTACTGCTGGTGCTCCTCTCCGTCCGTCTCCCTGTGGTAAAAGTAGTTGAAATTCGATACAATCACTGGCACGGGTAAGGCAATAGTCAACACGCCCGCTATTGCGCAAAGCGACCCCACTATTTTGCCACCAATAGTGACCGGATGCATGTCCCCGTATCCGACTGTGGTCATTGTGACAACTGCCCACCAGAACGCGTCTGGAATGCTGGTGAAGCTCGACGTGGGGTCGTCTGCTTCTGCAAAGTAAACAGCGCTGGAGAAGAGGATGACTCCGATGAAGAGAAAAAAGATGAGCAAGCCCAGCTCCCTCATGCTGGCCTTGAGCGTCTGTCCCAAAATCTGGAGTCCCTTAGAGTGTCGCGAGAGCTTAAAAATGCGAAAGACTCTCACCAGTCTGATCACCCTCAGGATTGCGAGGGACATCGCCTGCTGACCGCCGTTTGTTTGGCTCTCGGCCATCTCTGTCCCCAGAGTGATAAAGTAAGGAATTATGGCGACAATGTCAATGATATTCATGATGTTTTTGGAGAAAGTGGTTTTGCTGGGGCAGGCGAAAAACCTGACCAGTAACTCAAAAGAGAACCATATAATACACAGTGTTTCTATGACAAAGAATGGGTCTGTGAAGGGGTTTGGCACATTTGGAGCAGTGCCATTCACTGTGGGTGCCACTGTGGATATGTCTTTTTCATCCCGAAATTCAGGCAGAGTTTCCATGCAAAAAATAACGATTGAAATTAGGATCACAAGCACTGAAACGATGGCTATTCCCCTTGCAGGTCCAGAGCTTTCAGGATACTCAAACAAAAGCCAAACCTGCTTTTGGAAATCGTTTTTGGGCAGTACGCGCTCCTCCTCCTTAATAAACCCTTCATCCTCACGGAATTTCTCCATGGCCTCCTCCCCAAGCTGGTAAAACCGAATCTCTTCTGAGAAAATATCAATGGGGACGTTAACAGGTCTTCGAATGCGCCCGCCTGACTGGTAGTAATACAAGATAGCATCAAAGCTGGGTCTGTTTCTATCGAAGAAGTACTCATTCCTGAGTGGGTCAAAGTAGCGCATCCTTTTCCTCGGGTCCCCGAGCAGCGTGTTTGGAAACTGGTTGAAAGTTTTGAGTTGCGTCTCGAAGCGTAAACCCGAGATGTTGATGACCACCCTCTCGCAACATCCCTGGCGGCTGCGCTCATATCGATCCACAGCCAGGTGAGGCGCCGAGAGCACGGCCGACTCCTCCAGCATGTTTTCCACCGTCATGACGTCCCTCTGCACCTCTCCATAACCCTCCTTCTCAACCGCAATCCTGCCGTTGTGTTCGGCTGAAGAAGGCGACTGGACAGCGCTGGGAGTATGCTCGTCCATACAGGTGGGGGTTTTTTTCTGTTTGGAAAGGCAGAGTGCGCCGCGTCACTCCCAGCCAAAGCTCACAGCTTTGGAGAGCTGAAGCGGACGCCACTTACATGCCTCCTAACCATCAACAGTCTCTGCGAATTCACAGGGTGAAGCGCAGCACTCCCTTCTGCTTTCCCCCTCTTTTCCAACACACCAACACCCGCCCACGGCGCGCATATGTCTGACATACGTCCACCACCCGCCCAATCGGAAATTAACTTGACACTTAATGCTGAGCAGTAACCCTTCTGTCTTATTCACAGTGGGTTCATAAAAGTTCGTTTTTAAATAGCCCACATGGTGTCTTTGTCACGTTGCGTGGGAATGACAGGTTAAAACAAGCTGAGTTTTTTTTTCTTTTTGTTTTGTTTGATTGTTTTCTGTCAAAAACTCAAACGCCTGCTGTTTCATGACAAAGAAACATAGCAACACGAATGTATTGTCATGTGTTACAATAAAGTCTAAAGTCTGTTTTGACAAACTGATGTCGTGTTTGTGTTAGAAAACCAAGGAAATGTGATCAGATTTTTTTTGTGATTCAAATGAAAACAAAGTTTCCACAAAGCCAGTGTTTGTCTTTCAGCATGTATAATACCCTCCCAGCATTTCTTTTGTTTCGCTTGTTGTTGAGGGGGTGTTGCTCTCCATGGTGCTGAAAACAAACCCACACCCGCCTGTAAATCAATTCGCGCTCCTCTAAGTGGAACTGTGGGCTCCGCGCATGCCTGTGTTGGTCTAAACGTGACACCCGCTACATTTCCGAAGCAAAGGCAAACAAGAAAATAAGTCACATTATTTCAACTCACAAAGAAAACAAAAGAGAAAAACACTCAACAGTCATGTGTTCTGCTCCAAAGAAGCATAGATTGAAAATGAACGCTTCAATGAAAATATATGATTTACAGAGACCATCATCATCAAGAGTTTCTCAGTAGTTTCATGTACTCAAGAATGCAGATTGTGCTGTATTGCGATTTGATTGTGACACATTTAATAATCTTGCTTCTCTTCTCTCCTAATTTAACCATATCCAGTACTTGATGAACATACTAATAAATTTGCCTGTCTGTGGACTGTTAATTTGAATACATGGCGTGTAAAATCTTCGGCTTCCATCATAACAAAACATTGTGGCGCTAAATAATCCAAAACAATTTTATTCCAGTGTATAAAAGCAAGTGTCATCTTGACCTGAAAAATTAAAAGATCAATGCATAGAACTGCATAGAATGCAATTCTATGCAATATATATAAACCCCTGGGGCCTTTTATTTGTCAAATTTCTACAACAAACCTCAGTGTATTTTATCTAGATTTTATATGGAAGACAAACAAAATTAGGACAAATTCATAAAGTGTAAGGAACTTGATTCATGATTTTCAAAATTGTTCATAAATAAAAATATGACAAACTGTGCTTCGATTAGGTATTCAGCTTCTAGTAAATGAAACCTATCACCTTCAGAATTTGCTCAACTGGTATACTAGACACCACCTGTTTGTAATTTAATCCCACTGAATAAGGAGAGAAGTAATGTAAGATGCATCCAGCACACCCGTGGTACTTCTTGAGAAGTATAAGAGCACAACTCAAGTGGGAAAATCCATTGACAAACAGAAATTCATAAGTGGCCTTTATAGAAGAGTGAAAAGAAGATATGCTACGATATGCTAGGGAAAGCCACAGTCATTAGTTTAGCTTTTTTTTTTTTTACTTTTGCCCTAAATCAAGGGTAATGCTCAAAGAGAATCTGTAAGAGGCTGAAAAATATGTGAAACTGGGATAAAAGTTTATCTTCCAGCAGGACAACTAGCTCAAACATAGAGCTACAACTTCAATGGAGATGTGTCAGTAAAAGCACATTCATTTTTTAATGCCCAAAGTCAAGATCTAAATCAAATTAAAGACTTGACTGTTGCTGTTTACAAATGCGCTCCAATCAATTTGATTGATCATGAGCTAGTGAGAAATATTTTTCCCAGATGCACAAAGCCAGTTGAGATGTTGCTTCTGTAAAAGCAGGAAACAGCTGGTTCTACAAAGTACTGACTCATGGGATTATAATGTACGTCCATACATCAGGTTCCTTCCAATTCACAAGGTTGGGCTGCTTTGTTTTGACACACCACATAAAATACCACTAAAATATAATGATGTTTGTGGCTGTAATGTAACAAAAACATTCAGTGAATGCCAGTACTTTATGATAGTTTCACAACTTTCAACAACTTTGAACTTATCTGTGCAAATAGTGGAATATGATCAGAATAAAAGATATACAACACAAAGTTGTCACAAATATTAAATGGAGTTATAGATGTAGAATAAATGTGGGATAATGAAAAGCATGAACCAATATATGACCAACTTGTAAGAGAAAAAAAACACGCAGCGACTGATGAAGGTCGTTATCACTGCATTTTCATCACATTTAAGAACCATTGTTATCAGGAGCAGACAATGCAAAAATAGACTTTTGCACCACTTTACACTGTAATAACTTTTCACTTTTCAACACTGTGTCTGTGTATTATCATGAAAGTGACAAACAGAACCGCCTTTTTCTGAGCCTGTTTTTAAATAGTGATTCCCCCTCCATCTCTCTTCATGATAAACTGTGTTTGCACTCCAGTTTTGTCTCTGTCTTGTCTCAGCATTGCGACCCAACAGTGAGGTGACCTTTCTGTGCTCAGTTAGGTCTTCTAGGTCTTTTGCTATTAGCCACGCAGACCTAAACTCTGCCTCTTCCCAATTCATCCTCACTAATGATACTGCGACATCTAAAGGGCATTTTGTACCACAGAATCTTGATGCAGTCCCCCCAAACAGTTGAATTAGGTAACAGAGTAAAGCTGGTATTTTTTTCCATTATCGTAAATACATTGACATATACAGTAGATAAGTATAGCGTAGATTAAAGTCATTGAATTTGTTTCCCAAGGATTTGGTGATGATTAATTTGATCCCTGTCAAGACAAATTCACTCACAGCTGAGTGATGATGGCAAATAAATCAAATTCAGTTATTTAGAAATAACACTTGCAGTGAGGGAATAGTGCCGCTACAAACAACCTCTGCGTGGTTGCAAATCAGTGTGCATGGAAAGTTTTGTCTGGGCTCTCATCACCATGGCAACAAAACATCAAGTGTTTTGTAAAAAGAAAAGGAGTTCAATTGAAGAAGTTATATAATATCCAGACCAACTCATGCAGCAGTAAGAAGACTGGAAACAATTTTTCACGTTCCTGCTGAGACATGAACATGTTACACATCAAGAATAAAAAGATGATTTGTGAGTGTGTGTCTATGTGTATTTGTGTTTGCGTGTTTTGGCTCCAAGGTCTCTAATCAAAACCAGAAGAATTGGCTCGACAAGAAAGAGCAGATATTAAAGCGAAGACCTTGGACAAGGTAGACACTTTTATTTTATAACAACTCACATTTAAGTGTGTCTGGCTGTGCACTCTTTCTCTTTTATTCCCATGTTCTTTAGCTGAATTCACTTTTTAAACACAATAGTTGAGGTAACGGAGCTTCAAACAACCTTACATCATATAAGAAGTGTGCTTTAACCTGTAGGAAGAATCCAATCTGAAAGTCTGAAAAGATATTTGGAGAAAATTGTGTTTTGATTTCTCTGTAAGATGAACCTGAAAATGACAGGTCAATAAAAACAAGCAACAATAATCTCCTTAATGTTTCTACATAAAACAAATAAGACAAAGAGAATAAACAAAAAAGGACAACACAAAAAAATGTCATTGAACCTTCTGACCTTGTGGAAACATAGTCTAGTCTCACATGCATCCGTTAATTCTTAATAGCATTTCAATTACACCAGGTCATTTATTCTGTTTTCCTATCACTTTGCAGATTATTCAACAGTAGATAAAACAGGGCCAAATACTTGTCCAAACCTCTGGAGCCAAATGTTGCAAAGGATTGACTTTTTATCAGTCTGGGAAGTTAAAGAATGACCTATTAAATATGTGAAGCTGTAATTTTTACTACCATTACAAATGGCATTGTGTCTCTGGTCTGAAAGAGGGTGAGATCTTTTGAAAAAAGAATCCCCTGCAAATGATCTGAACTGTAAGTTTCATTCTTCAGCCATGTGTCAAAGAAAAGGAGGACGGTTTCCATCTGCAGTGACAGAGTCCGGACTTCTTTTTAACTAATGAGTCACTGTTTTTTGCTTTGTTTTGTTTTTTTTCTTTTCTGACTTCTGGGTCTGGCTTGCAGGCAAATACTGGTGGATCAATAAAGCTGGATAGAGAAACCAGCACCTATCGATCAGCTGTGCATTGCTGTGTTTCCTGCCAATGCAGAATCATTACACTCTCACACTGTCCATTCTCTCCGCTGTCAGTGGTCAAAAGGAAAGCCAAGGTTATAAATAATTCAGCAACACTTCTCTGGAAGCCCAGATCCACCTTTTAAAAAGTGGGATTAAAGGAATGTTTTAAACTCTCCTCTCTGCACCAGAAAGAAATTGTAATTTAAAGCATTTAAAAACTTTATGTTATAATCAGTTCTATGAAAGAAAAGGAAATAAAAATGTTACATGATAGGTTATTTCTCCAACATTTTTTCTTTACCAAAATTACACATTGCATAAGATTTATTGTAAAAATGTTCTTTTACCCCAGTTTCAGAGTGAATAAAAGAAATGTGTCATTTCATATGTATGCCTCAGAGAACAAGAAGGTATAAATTACTAGAAAAGTGGCAATAAATATATGATCAACCTTAAAAACTAAATCATATCAGAATAGTCCATTATCTAGGCATTTTAAGTCACTGTTTAAATTGTTTAATTTCCACAAATCAGTTTGTTTGAAGGGATCCATGCATTTTTCCCACAGGTGGTTATTACATACAGGGTGCAGGTGATAACTGCAGTAAATCAATAAGAAAGTCATTCCAAATTCATCATAACTAAGCTTTACCACTGACTTTGTCATGTGTGTTGCATAATATTGGTATTTTTTATTGCTTTAAAAGATTTGGGCTGCTGAAAAACAAATGCATCATTATAAATAAACAATGCAAAAATTGAGCATGCACCAAATCATCACTTACTTCAAAATATAATTGCATCTATTTCTTAAAATATAACTTTGATGTTTTTTAATAAATCTACACCATATGGAGAAACATGGATCACAAATTACAGATAGAATCATTATCATTAGGTTCAGTGTTCTTAATATAACTTTTGTGATGTAAGGGATATTTCAACTTTGTTGGGCTTTTGTATTTACTTTTTTATTATCCAGATATCAGGGTCAATCAGATTCTCCCAACATATTTTGTCCAAACCGCCTGGTTCTGTTTGAGAAAAATCCATCCTTCCATTTTCTGTATACCCTTGTCCATAGCTGGGTTGGGAGGGGTGCTGGTGCTTATCTCCAGCTAACGTTCCGGGCAAGAGTTGGGGTCACCCTGGACAGGTCGGCAGTCTGTCGCAGGGCAACAGACTGCCATGTATGGTGTTTTATTAACACAGAGACAGACATGACAAACAACCATACACATATACAACATACACACTACACCAAGGGAGAATTTACCTGTCATGGTTTTGGACTGTAGGAAAAAGCCGGAGTACCCAGAGAGAACCCATGCATGCACAGGGAGAAAATGCAAACTCCGTGCAGAAAGACCCCAGGCCAGGAATCGAACCCAGGACCTTCTTGCTGCAAGGCAACAGTGCTACCAACTGTGCCACTGTGCAGCCCTTGTGAGGAAAATATTAAACATCATAATTAGTTGTGCCATCCTTGTACACTACAACTATTCTCTACCCTGTGAAGAGTTGTTTTTGAATTAGTGACACAGTAGCATTTTAGTCTGTTTACGGTCACAACAAGGCAATCGAATTTAAGTTAAATCATTTTTCCAATGAATAACCTAAGTATGATTGAGCTTATGGAAACAAATGGACAGCGAGACACTCTTTTTTTAATGATTTTTAGACAGAGAGCTGAATTTATGATTCCAGCATTTTCAGACTGTCATCCAAGTCCAAAGATATGATGTTCATTTTTAAAATGTATGGCAATTACGAACAGACACTATCATTTCAAAGAGTTTCACTTTTGAAATATTTTTTTTGAAATCACATTGCTTACAATCAAATTGTGTTTTTGTGAAATGTGAATATTTTGTGATACCTCGTTTATTAACTTATGCTGATTAAAGCAAGGATATTTCAAGTTGCTAAATGAACACTTAAGGAAGAGACATTTTATGTAAATTATCCAAAACATTTTAAATTTGATGTCAGACTGGCTAAATTTGTTTTGGTGAAAGAACATGTTATAAAATAGTTCATTGTGATAAATGGTGGAACTGTTCCGTGCACTGAGGCTAAGATTTTACATCTGACATGCTGTTTGCTTTAGTAAGTTTGTCTTATCACCAAGGAAAGGCAAGAAGCTGCTGTGAAAGTGATGAATGAAACAAGTTTGACTTTTATAAAAGACAGTAAGGAAATATAACTCTGCTTTTCATCACCACTGAAATGCATTTTACACCAGGTATTTATGTCTGTGTCTTCATCCCATGCAAGTGAAATGTTTGTGCTAAATTTAAATCCCTTGCATGCCGAATAATAAGTAACTCTGATTAGCATGATGTGACCTTTAACATTGACTGTGTCAAATATAATTTTTTTTATCAAGATGCAACCCAATGTTTACACTGGATTCAGAGTTCTTAGTAAAAAAAACACACATGCCATCCAGACTGGGACAGAATGTCATACAAGTATAAAGAATTATTGCACTAGATGTGGCATGAGACATGATCAATGTGCTGTTACTATTCCATACAGCATCTTTGTAATGAAATGTGAAGATCATAAGAATGGAGGAGCCCATATGTTGGTGAATAGGTCCCGGGTTCTGGATTAGAGACCCCTGGAGAGAACACACTCCCTGGCCTTGGCATGACATGCTGGCTAATGCCTTTGCATTAGAGGTTTATTTTTCCCACAGCTATTCACAGATCACAGGTAAAGTGGCTCTCAAAAGTGTGCACAGTGTTGTTGTTAGTAAGATTTTTCTGAGCTACAAAAAAGGAGGCTTTGATAAATCAGTTGATTTTTTTCCATATGTAATGTGACATGCAATCAAAATAAATGCGTTGTTGAAACACAGTTGAAACCTGAGAAAATGTTTAGCTGTCTCATTAGGACTTGCTTTAGCTTGCAAGCCAATTACAAAGAATGTAAAAAGGTATCAGTCAGGAGAAGACCACAAAAAATAGAAATTTATGTACACCATGGCCCAATGAAGGTAATCACCTATAACTGGAAATAATTTTAAAAATGGGGAAAAAACTACAGATTTCCATAAAAATGATGAAAATGTGAGACTGAAACTGGTATGAGAAGTCAACATCAACAATGAAGAGCTGCAAGAATTTCTGCTAAGTTGGTTGTGAATGTGATCTACATGTGACAAGAATCTCCAGTGTTCTTGACAGCCTTGAGAGAGACAGTTAACAGGAAAAGTGAAGAGAAAACTGCAGCCTTAGAAAATTTTACCTCCAGTTGTTCTGTCCATACCTATCTCAAACTTCTTGTGTTAAGAACTAACAACTTAAAATATATATAAACAACTTAATAGAATTAAATACTTTCATGAAAATGGAAAATTATATAGATAACTGTCAAAACAATGCATTCCCCATAAGAACAAAGTATCACTTCACATTTGACAAAAATGTCAGCTGAGGTATGATAAAAACAATTTTACTTTTCATTAATTACCATTTTTATGACCTTTTACATAAAACATCTTGCTGACTTTATTTCTTCTGCAAATTATCAAGCTTGCACCTCCATGCAGATGCCAGTGTGAGAGACGTCTTTGAAGTGTGAGCCACAGTTTGCAAGGAGCAGATGGGCTGATGAATCCAACTCTTGACTGATCCTGTATGTGCATCAGGCTGCCAAATCACAGCAAGCGATGGCAGAAAGGCTCGTGTGGGAATGTGGCACACAGCAGCAGAAGTCACCAGAATCGAGACAAGTGAGATATTGGTTGATATACCGAATCACAACAAAACACAACCAGACATATGCTTTTTAAACTTTTGTCTAAGCTAAATATAAAAAGAAATTACATTTCTTAGAACAATGCAATCTCTGAGAGGCACAACGACTATTTCTGGAAACTCACATGGTTAGCTGTGAAGCAAATGCATAAGGATTTGCTTAGCTATGATTATTAATAATGACATTATTTTAATCTACACAATGCATCTCATTAAAGCTGATTTTGCATATTTCTCAAAGCTGATTCCATCAAACTTGATAACTCACAATACTAACAGCTACTTTGAAGAAGCCTCATAGCATCTTTGCTACTTTGTCATGAATCGGTGTGTTGAAGGGGTGGTGAGGCAGACGCAGCAGACCCAGGTAAGATGAATAACGAAATTTAATGAAGAAAAAGCTCAGTCCAAACAACTGGCAGCACGCACATGGACACATTGACAACGACAAGGACCCGACAAGGAACAAGGAACACAGGTGGAGTTAAATACACAGCGGGTAATCACAGAACGAGACACACCTGGGAACAATCAAGGGGAGGACAGGACAACGAAGAGACTCAAGGACACAGAAAACTCGAAATGAACACACAGAAAACACAGAACACGACATACTTGCCACAGAAATCAAGTTTTTCTTTTTTAATTATGTTAAATCTTTATTTTAACAATTGTTGCATTGGTAAAAAAAAAAACATTATGGAAGCTGAGAATCTGCCTAACTACAATTATTCATGTTGATGTGAATTTCCCAAGGTCCTGCTTTTACATTTTATGATAACAACAAAAAACTATGGACACTGTCACTGAATTTTAATGATTAACTGAAAAATTTGCTGCATGATCCACTTCTGCCAAAAGCATTACTCAATTTATTGCTATATTGCTTTATACTGAACACTATGTTGATGTTCAGTCTGTGCCCATGAAGTTTTACTCACCTCAGCTTGCTGAACGCTTAGAAGGGCTTCAACTGACTGTTATCCCATTTACATGTATTTTACAACAATGTTGCATTCTGAACATATGTAAAAGGTATTTTTGACAAAAGCAGGAGCTTATAGGGTGAAATTATTTTATCATTCAGTACTTCCAGTAACAATTTAACTAATTAGTCATGCATATGTTTCCTATATGTTATGTGTTTCTTGATGTGAAATGCTTATCTTAGCATCACTGTACTGATTCAAGAACAGGAGGACACTTTTTAGCAGAAGTGCTCTGGATGCTTTACAGTGATTGCAAAGAAACTTATTATTTTTAAGTCTAATTAATTAATCTAAATAATTAATCATATATATTACAAAGGTTCTATGCATTTTTAGACAAATGGAACTTTGTGATCTAGACACAGAGCCATGCATAAATCTACAATGTAAAAGTCATTATGGTCTTGAAAAATAATTAAGCACGGCATTTATATTATTAGATGTTATTTGAATATCTGCACCTTCAACATAACAATTGATACTAGAGGGAAAGATAAAACAGTGTAAAAGAGGAAAGCATGTCAATATACTGTACATTTACATTTGTAGAGATTTTTTATTACTTCTTTTATAATTTTTAATTAATATGTAGATTACAAAAATTTTACCTAGTTTTTAGAAACCATCTTTGTTAGAATTTGCTATGTTAATATCTTAACACTTGTACACCTTGCAGTACTTGACTATGCGCTGTACACAGCATATAGTCAAGTCTAACTAATTTCAGTAAGCTGACAGATGGTGACATTGCTTTGATGGTATTTAGACATGCCTTGTAGTAACCATGGCAACTCCTGTAAAAAAATAAAAAAGTGGGGATTCCTACTCTTCTGTGATGCAATGGGAATTTAGTCACCTTGTACATTACTGAGAAACACTGAGATTAAATCTCACTGTTAGCAGCTCGACACATATGGATTAAGAATGCTTCAACATGTAATTTACATACAGGAACAATAAAGTAAGGCTTTTTAATGTGCAAAGGTAAGAAGATATGCAAAGCATGACTGCTTTCTTAGTTTGAGCATTTGCTGTGGGAAATAACGGCACCCCTGTATGTTTTCTGGCATAAGTAGGTCACTCAGAAGCGATACAGAAAAGTAACAACAGATTTGTCACCATATCCAAGTTAAACACAAATAACCTCCCCTTCATTAATGTGGATGAACTGTCTGCTATAAATGTTTTCCAATCAAATACTCGTTCAGAGACCCCAGAAGACGAGACTCTTGTTATTTTCCTGCTGCTTGATTTACTGCCTCTGAATCAAGACATTGACAGAAACATCAATTATTCCAACCTGAGAGAGCGGTGGATACATTTTATTTCTCCCAGGGAAAAGGGCATTTACTAACGGACATTTTATCACCTCCTGAGATTCACAGAAACTAACTGTTGCACAGATTGACAGCTGAATCATAGAGTCATGGATCATACATCAATGTGCACTACTTCTGTGAACATTGTTTTTCTTCACTTTCATGTTTTACAACAAAATGTCAGTAAGAAAAGCACTTTCAAATGCCTTCTTACTGAAAGGTGCTATACAAATAAAATTTGATTGATTGATTGATTGATTGATTGATTGATTGATTGATTGATTGATTGATTGATTGATTGATTGATTGATTGAAAACGGAAATGCAAACATCAGGAGTGCTAAATTAGAAAATCCAGCCCATTAGACCAATCTATCTATCCATCTACCTTTCCTCATTCTCTCCTAAGCATCAGTTAACATTTCATTCTATGGATTTTACAATCAATCAATTTCTACAAATATTCAAAAATACTGCTTGAGCATTTTATTGGATGGCTTGTCCAATGAATTGGTACCATATTCTCCACAAAACTTAGATACTGTATATCACTATAGTTCTATCAGTTTTCTCACACCACAAAAATTCATTTTCATTGTGATTTTTAACTTCACTTTTAACTTTTATCATATGCAATGACAACACAGTCATCCCGTATGAGTGGTGCGATAATTTGGGAACCTAACCATTTAATTATCTGGATATTATATCAACCAGTTAATCAAAGGAAAGACACAAATACACAGGATAGAACATCCACTGTTCTCTGGTGAAATGGAGGAGTATTGGAGTGGCTCAGTGTTAGTTCGGTCTTTTGCTTGAAGAAAGCAATGTTCCTCTAACATCCATTACTGCTGACTTGGAAGAATATCAGAATTGTGAAGGGTGTACATTTCTTTTATTCATCATTAGTTAGAGCTCTGAGCTGCAATAAAAAGAAACATTGAAACAGGTTTAAGACACGTTAAACTTTTTCTTATCGGGAGATCGAAATTAAAGTAACATAACCATGAACATCCAAAGGGCAACGTTACACCTGGGAGTCATTAAAAAACCTGAACTTACTTTTTTGTTTCCTGGAAATTTTTGGTTTGCCTCACAGAAAAGTGTTCTGGATTTAATTGCTTTTTTGTATGAGTTTTGTACCTTTTTTACTACCTTTCAGACACACTGGCTTCCTTCCACCATTCAAAAACACAGATGTAACTCTAAATTGCCTTAAGGTATGTCAACCAGCAGTCCCCATTATACAGCATTAAACTGTTTCTGACCAGTTTTGCCACCAAAGATTCAGGGAGCAATTACTTTCTCGCATTGTGTCTTGTTTCATAAATAAAACCATCACTCTGGTTGTTTAGTTATACAATGCATTGCTGGAATGGTTTGCATGCCAACTTTCAGACATATTTGAATTTTCATTAGTATGAGGAGAATGACTCCTCATACTAATGTTTTAACATATACATGCCTGCATGCACATTCACAAGCCTCCCCACACACACACAGGCGCACCCACGCATACATACATGCATGAAAACTCCTGCAACAAATCAAGGACAGCAGTGACAGCATTCTCACGTGGTTCTGTGTTTCAGGACCATTGCCTGGCATTGGTTTGCATTCACATATTTACCGATAACACTGTGACAGGCTAACTGGGGTAATGATTCAGGTCAGTAAAGATGACAGAGACTGGGCACAGCTGTGGGAAAATACCCAATGAAAAGCACATCCAGTGTCCACTCACAGACAGAAGCGATTATAAAACCGTGCCACAGTACAAGAAAATAAAAAAGTACATAATGTGTTCAGGATATTTAAGATATTATGTTATCTGCTTGACAACAGAGGTGTGTTTACAATGTTTTTCACAAAAAGAAAAACAAAACAGTCGTCCCATATCTGATATGTGTCATTACTAAAGTGCCTTTTATCTTATTTTCATCAATATACAGAGGCTGATATTCTCTGAATCCCACCATGTAATTTACTGTCCTAAAAATTAAAAAACATTACAATCATATCCAATCATCCAACACAGAGATAAGATTCCCCTTGATTTATTTTTAATGCTAATGGACAAGCAATTCATCTTTTCTGAGACCCAAACAAAAGCAAACAAAGCAGAGAGCTGTATGAGCGCAGACTTCAAAGCATGAGTCCTCATTAGACAAGTCACGCCTTTGAAGAGCGAGCTCTCCTTGGTGTAAAATAACAGATGGATTGGTGTGAAAGCTCTGTTTGTCTCCCACTGGGGTTCGTGCAATATGAACACATTAACAGAAAACTCTGTTTTTAGCTTTGAACGAGACATACATATACGTACATCTGGAGCTAGGGAAGAGCAAAGCAGTGTAGTGAGCATTACGCTATTTCTGACCAGTAAAATCAATTCTACCAGTTGGCGCATTGCCATAAATCTTGTGAAAGTCCGTTTACTGGCTCTCTCAAAAGGGTTTTTCACACACAAACACACAAACAACAAAAACTAAATCTTCACTTCTTTTTGCTGCTTACATTGAAGCAGGCATTAGCGCAGGTTAACAGGTGACTATTGGAAGAAGTTAGAAAAGCATTAGATGAAAACTCCTGTGAGGACTGCTTCCTAGGAAAGGTAAAGTCTTACAGGTTGTTTATGGTTCATTTCATCATTTTGTCATATCGTTTCAACATGGCAACCCTTTTGACAGAAAACTGTTGTTTCAAATAAATAAATTAATTTCTAGTAAATCTAATGCAATGTAAACAATCTTACAAAAGACAGGCCTATGTTTTAGAATTTAACCTATAAATCATTGTTTAAAGTTAGCACAAATCATTAGAGTTTAGTTTTTCAGGTCTATTTGACTTTTTAAATTAAAAAAAAAAAATGTATACATATTCAGAGGCAATCAGACGACATCTGAACCAGTGTGGAAAAAGAGACTGTTCTGGCTTATAATAGGGGTACCAGAACAATATTTTCAAGTTGGATGAAACAGCTTCATAATGTATGTGCTAAAGGTCAAATCCAGGTGTTTCTGTTCACTACATTATACTCTGTGTTAGTAAAAGTTTTTTATGGATTATTAGTGTCATAGTTTAGGTAGATATTGCAAAATAATCTCACTCAGACCCACAGCGCTGAATACAATTAAACACCTGTAGGAAAAGATTGATGGATAGATTTATTTTACAAAAATAACATGTCACAATATAACATAGGATGTCTTGTCAGTGAATGGTACAAATATAACAGGATGTGTCAGAGTGGGTGGGTGAGTTCATATCTGTAATAGTCTGCGTTATGAGATTGTGACAGAAAGAGCGCAGTGATGGACAGAGAAGTGACCCCTAAATCATCATAATAGATGTAAAACATAAAAAGGAAGCTGCCTTCAGTCTCACCTTAATCACCAAGTAAAGCAGTGCAGCCCTTTAAAAGAAAACAAACCCATCTGCTTATCTACATAGTGCAGGAGGGAACACGTCAAACATGACATAGAGGAAGCTTCCCACTGAGTCTTTATACTGCTCCTAAACCACATGGTTCAATCTTCCTGAGACTCCATAATGACGCTCACTCTCCCGGGTAAAGAGAAATCTTACACTTAGAGTGTTTTAATGGTTCCTTTTGAACCCTAAAAATTGTCTTTTGGCAACTGGATACTGAGCATTTAATTTTATGCTTAAATTCAATTTAGTGATATAGCAAAGATAATAATTAAATTTCATTTTAAAAAATCTTGGATTAAATATCTATTTTATAAAAGTATTGTTAAAATTTTCTAAAATTACAACCAAAAATAAGAATTTTTTTGAGACAAAACATCTAGAATGAACATTTATCTATCAGATGGATGTAGTGAACCAATCACTCAGACACACATAAATGGACGGATACAAGTTTAACACTGACTATGTTTGTTATCTAGAGCAAACACTGAGTGTGTTTGCCTGTGTCAGGCAATAATAGATTCATTTACAGGAGAGAGACGAGTCTGTGGAGCACTCGGGTACAGATACAGTAATTCATGCACTGGGTGAAGACGGCTTAAAGTGACACATTTACACCAAAACATCCGCTCCGACTTTAAATGTGTCACGTTTGATTCCGCTCACATTTGTTCCCTCCGCACATCTCACTAAACAAACAAGTAGGAGATATTGGACACAGTTCATTCCACACCAGAGGGAGGTCTCAATCCTTCCTGTCGGTGCAATTGCCTTAGCTCAATGATTTATGAAAAGCAGAACAATCTGTGCACAGATGGGGCAGAGATATAAATATTCTGACCAGTCAGAAGGAAAACCTCTGCTCCTATCTGGCTAGGTGTTCTAAAATAGACAGATGAAGAGAACTGGGGTGTGAGAGGATAATTAATGTGTGGATAAACCTAAAAGCAAACTTGCAATTGTGTTTATTTTCTCAGTTTAAACCTTAAAGCTTATTCATCTTAATAACAAACTTCAATGCTTTAAAAGAAATTGTTTTTCTTGAGTTTAATCTTTATGTAGTTTTAATATTTATTAATGTACTGTGTTATTTTTGCTCTAAATGTGATTCAGTTGTATGTGTAGCAACACAAGAACAGCCGCCGATGTTTACTACCAACACCTGATCCAGAAAGCAAATTGGTTTGCTAACACGTCAGTGCATCTTTTTTTCTTCTTCAGAGGTTCCCCAGGAGGACTGAAGGCAATTTTCTGTGATGAAAATCCCTTCAGAAGAAAACTGTTCATTACATGGCTCCATTGATTTAGACACCAAACCTGAGTCTGCATAGATTACAAATCAGACCAAAAGACTTGATTTGATGATGGTATCAGAAAGCGATGGACACAATGCATGGCGACAAGGCTGTCTTTGATCTCTCCAGTCTTAATAAAACACAGAGAAGCGGCCTGTCAAGAGAAGCAGCATCAGAGGCTTTCTCGTTTTAATTTGCAAATAAGTCTGGGGAAAATGCATCAGCTGCAAATGAGTGTTTGGGTAAAATAAAAGATAAATAATGTGCAGAATATTGAGAAGCATTCAAATAATAAAAAGCATGTTACAAAAAGGGTTTGTGGAAATATTCTCTGCTCTGACTTGATCCAAATTTATTACAGGTTGCCCCCTTTGGACTACAGGAAATGGTTTTCAAGGCTGGTATTTGTGTGTCTCTAATCCAACATTATTATAGTCCTAGTTGCCCCCACTCAGCTTCACAGAGGCAACACAGCAGAAAACTGGAAAAATCGATCGAAGCTTGAGTCACAAGAGGTCACTGGGACCGTAAATGGTACAACAATAAAATTACAACCATTTCACTTTAAAATGTTGGTACCTATAGCTTCAACGGAAAATATATCATACCGCATATTACAGCTGATACAACAGCGCTCTAGCTCTAGAGCTCTCTGCAGCCTCCCTATCTATAGTCTAAAAACTATACAAGACTATCTATTACATGAGAATCAGTAGTCTGTAAAGCTTTTTCCAGTCATAACTGTGACAATGTGATGCAGACCTACACTTTTTTTCTTGTCACTATCATACTCCAGTATTCCAGTCTTAAATTGTCATGAAGATGAAGTCTCTGGAGCCTTCAGGGCTTTCACTCTGTCTGCTCTGCTGCTTCAGCTTCTGCTGCCATTTTGTCTGCCGCCTGCCTCACGATCTGATCTGGGCAATGTACTGAGATAGCTTAATTAACAAATAACTGTGAGTTTTCCTGTAGCCGACCTGTGCATCTGTTGTTGTTGTTGTGTTTGCACAGTGCAAAGATCCCTGGGAGAACTAATTTGCCCTTTCTTCTAATGAGCAGTTGGACAGGCGTACCTGCCCTGCTGCTGCTCCTCTGGGGATACAGGCATCAAAAAACAGGGTGTGATATGTTAGAAATATTCTTTCAATGGTACAAGAAGGAAGAAGATTTTGCACATTAATTAGAGTAAATTAGCATTCAAATGAAAACATTTCAACATGGACTTTTATGGCACAAAATATAGCTGTCAGTCATTTTAGTTATCACCAAAATAAAACCTAAATGCTTTCTTTAATTTATAAAAGAGGGATTTTTTATTTTGCTTGCTTGTTGTTTTATTATGTTAGAAATCAGGTATTTTAATAAATACATGCTTTTGTAAATCTCTGTGCGTCAATATAAACAGAAACAGTGTCAGTGAGAATCCACCAGAGGGCAGCAGATGGATTTTTGCTCGATTTATATCACTGACACCGTGGACTCCCCAGTGCGGTATGTTTAACCATCTTGTTTCAATCAGCTGTAGCAAAGCTGGACTTAGACACCAGACTGATTGAAAATTATATTAAAAGCTTATAAATTGTGTTTCTTAACTCTTTGATGTGTAAAACCGCCCTCTTATCCCACATCCCCATGCACCGCCCCATCAACCCTCCAATCCTGAGATAGTATACTTGCAAAAAAGTTTTTTTTTTCTTGTTGGAGTAGCCTAAGAGTACAAGAGTATATTTTTTATAGAAAAAGATGTGTGTTTAAGATAGCTGTAGAAGTCTTACAGCTTGCATAACATTTAGTTTTTCAGTATTGGACAGCAATTAGCATCTATTCTGTCTTGAAAATATTTGCATGGACTTGATGCATGAAAATACTGATTTCACAATTATGCATCATTTTGCACATTGCTGTAAAGTGGAAGAAAAATGATGAAGGGTTTCAATTTTGATTTAAAACATACATTTTAAAAGCGTGGCATTCATTTCTATTCAGCATAAAACGTGAAGATGTGTTCATTATTCATGAATACACTCTTCTTATGGTGAGAGAAAGTGATGGTAGCACGGTGTTGTTGGAATGCTTTTCTTTATTAGGGACAGTGAACCTAATCAGAGTTGATGAAGCTAAATGCAAGGCAATCCTGGAAGAAAACATTTTAGAGATTAAAAAATCTTGGAACTGATGTTGAGATTCAGCTTCTTGCAGAATAACAACCCCAAACATTAAGCTGGAGCTACGATGGAGTGGTATTTAATCAAAGCATGTCCAAATGCTACAATGGCACGGTCAAAATCTAAACCAAAAGCAAACTGAGAATCTGTGACTTGATGCTCTGGCTGAACAAGAGCGATTCTGCAAACAAAAATCTGCAGATTGTAAAGAGGATTTACACAAAATATTGTCCAAATCTAAATGATCCTCACAATTTCGTTTATATGTTGGTGTATATATACATTTTTTTAATTAAATTGAATGCTTCATTTACCTTCCACTTCACAGTATCACTACTTTCTGTTAGACAATCACATTAAAGCCACACACTGAAGTTTGTTGTTGTTGCTATGTGACAAAAAATTCCAATATTTATATAGTTTTGCAAATCACAGTACATGGAACATGTATGCATAATTAACTTGCCTAATTTGCTGCCACTGGGAAGCTACACATAACACATACATAAAACATCTACTGTTCAAATTCTTGAGAGCATATTCAGGCTGCTCTGATGGAAATTATGTGATACATACTGGACACATCTGGTATCCAGACTGCTAAATATTTGGGATTCAACTTGCATGTTTAGTTTCCATGTCTTAAGTAGGCCTAATTTTGCTTAGATTAATGTAATCAGGTTAGGAGACTGGGAAAACATTATAGGCATTGATTTGCTTCTTTGTGAAAAAAATAAAGTAAATTAGATTGTAAAACTAGCATTAGTTGTACTCTACAAAAATTCTGCTGCACAGGTATAAATGTCTTATTTTCTCCTGTGTCCTTTGAAATCTGCTTAGAAATCCTTGTGTACAATAAAGCAATTGTTTGGATTCAGAGATTGCACAGAAAATACTACAATTTATTTTGACAAAGTCGATTGTGGAGTGTTTTCAGTGGTTTTCACGGCCAGTTCAGTGATTCAGCGGGGAATCCTATGTATTTCTCTGGTTATAATTATGGGCCTCTCAGTGTGCAGTGTTAGTGAGGAGAAAAAGTGTTTGCTGAAAATTTGAGGTCATGGCAAGAGAGGGAGTCACTGCATGACTGAAAAAGACCACAAAAGCCACATCTGAGAAGAAAGTGTCAATATAGAAGTAAGGAGACAAATAAAATCCAGAACAGCAGAGCACAATTAAAGGCTCGTGATTATGCCTAACATGTCCTATAGTGCATTCATGATCACAGGAATGTCCTGCCGCAGATTACCAACAGGGCAACTACGTGATTTAAAATCAAACTTTGTTTCTAAAAACCATAAAATATTTAAAACCAAATGAGTCAAACTTATGCAAAAATAGAGATTCTAAAATCTAGAGATTACAAAATCTCTTCAGAGATTTTACTACTTCAGAGGAACCTCCACCTGTTCTTTGCTTAGCAAAGGAAAGGTTTGATCACAAACAAAGTTTCACAAGGTAGAGGGTCACATGATCCTTTCAGAGTGTGTGTGAACTTTTCTATGTGGTAGTTAGAGGGAAATAGGGGTGTGAGGATCATTAGTGTTTTGTAGCATTAGTATAATAGGCATCAACCATTCAATTTATGGGTAACACTTCTACAGGCTGAGGACAATGTATTCTGCCTCAACCTTATTGGATTTCAAGGGACAATACTTGAACCAGTTGTGGTATTTGTCTTTATTTTTTTTTTCCTGTTCCAATTACATAAAATCAACTTTTACTGCTTTGGGTTCTAAGTTACAAGTCAATTGGGGAACATTGATGACACATTCAACCGTTAAAATTTAAAGACAAACATCTGTAAATGGGTGGAGAAATGTCACTGAACAAAGGCCACACTTAACCAAAAAGTGGAGAATTAAAGGGGAACATTCCAAGTGGATGACAGCCAAAAACCAATGGAAAAAAATCTTAGTGAGTGTCGCAGCAGTGCCTTTTGTTAAACAGTGCTTTCCACTTTCTGTGTGCCACCCTGTTGCACACAACTGCTGGACAGAGGCAATTAATCAACGCCATGAAACATAAGTGGAGGGCACTGAGCCAGCCCAGTAAAATAAGGCCTAATAAAGAACAGCAGGCTATATTACAAAGTCTTATTGTTGAAGAATGCAAATCTCTGTGATGTAAATCCTCAACCATCAGAAATTAGTATTATGATGTTTTTACAGTTTGTCAGTTTTTTGATCATTTTAATTTATAATATAAATCGAAAAAAAGGTTAACTTTTTTCCGACAAAAAATCTAAAATCTTTCAATAACAGGAAGTGTTATTGAAAGATTTTAGATTTTAAAAATTATAGAGGATTAGACAGGCTGTCAGTTCAGATGTTTTATGTTAACAGAAAGCTGGGATAATTATTGCCGCTAGGCTGTACAAAGTCATCAAGATAAAATCACACAATGAACCTATAAAATTTGAGGAAAAAAACACATAGTTATTTTAATGAGGTAGATGACATTTATACATAATTATGTGGTATATTCTAGTTATTCTGTCATTGCAATAAAAATCACTTAAGAAGATTTTTTGGTGTTGAGATAGACTGATCAGTACATCTACTTCGCACAAACCACAGACACACACCCCCCCATATGCCCCCACACGCATGCGCATGAAACACATGCACACGCACATCCTTGTTCTTCTATACAAACGGAGGACTTTGTATTGACTTCCATTAATACTAGAAACTGTATATATGTCAAACCTGGCCTTTCTGGGTTAGGCAGCAGAATGCCGTAGAACTTCAAAAAAAAGTGGGGGCTGGGAAAAGGTGCTTACTTTCCACAAATGACCTTCCTTTGTTTGTCTGTATTTTGAAAGTGGTCCTCATGTAGCATTCATCCATCCATCCATTTTCTTACACCCTTGTCCCTAGTGGGGTCGGGAGGTGCTGGTGCCTATCTCCAGCTGACGTTCCGGGCGAGAGGCGGGGTTCACCCTGGTCAGGTCGCCAGTCTGTTGCAGGGCAACACAGAGACACACAGGACAACCATTCACACACACTCACACCTAGGGAGAATTTAGAGAGACCAATTAACCTGACAGTCATATTTTTGGACTGTGGGAAGAAGCCGGAGAACCCACGCATGCACAGAGAGAACATGCAAACTTCATGCAGAAAGATCCGGGGCCGGGAATCGAACCCAGGACATTCTTGCTGCAAGGCAACAGTGCTACAAATTGTGCCACTGTGCAGCCCTATATGTAGCATACACCCACAAATATCGTATGTCTTTTTATCTTCACAGAGACTTTGTATGAACTTCTGTTCATTTTTCATTCATTTATATAGCCTAACCATGACCTTTACCCTAAATCTAACCTAAACTCAATTCATACCTTAGTCCTAAACCTAACCCCTGACCCAAAAGCAGTACTTCTCTTTATAAGGCCTGGGCTTTGCGCCACATAAGGAGCAGTCAGTCCTCATAACTTAGTATTTGTTGGAAAAATGGTCCTTACTTTGTCTCAAATACAAGGCCACACAACACACACACACTAAACTCTCTATCAACAAACAATATCAAGACAGAAAATATCCCTCGATCATCTTCTCACAGCTGTAAACACAGATGTGCTGAGAATCAAATCATGTAACAGAAACAGACAAAGCTGCAGAGGAAGTACATGACAAACACACACATATGAGGAATTGTGAAGCCTATAAAAAGATATGAAATCATAAATTTCTAAACAACAGGAAACTACTGAGATCTGCAGTTTACAAAACCACTGCTGGACATAATAAATCAGTAGTAAGACGTTAACAGTGTTAGGTTGTAAAATTTTTGGTATGGATTCAGTAACTATTAAGCTGCCAAAACCTTAAAGACTCAACCAGCTTGACATGAAATTAAATAGAGGAGGAATTTTTTTAATTCTTTTCCTTTGTGAGAAATTTAATCTGATGCAGAAATGGTTCCTTCTGTCACAGACAACATGGCCATTGTCCTCTGAGGTTAGCGAGCCTCTTCTGAAAGGCTATCTCCCTGGTGGCCCCAGGCTAATCTGGACCTAGGCTGAGTGGGGTCACAGACCACATGCTTAGACTAGCTCGGTTTGATTTCTTAGCAGAGATAGCTCTGGCCACCAGTTAACTCAGGTGCACAAACTCCCCATCTTTTTCTGTTAGGAACTCTGCGAATAGACTGTAAATAATCAGGTAATCATTTTTTCCCATGCAGAACCGCTTTTTAAACATGATCCCTGCCGACTACAGAGAGTACAAGGAAACTGTCAACCAAGACAGCCAACGGCAACTGACAAAGATGACCTGTGCTGCAATGTGCTCTGCTGTGCCTTAGTGGTAATCAAATGTGAATGTTTCACAGAATGAAGAATAAGCCCTCACTTCCTGCTCTCTTCCACGAAGTCAGCTGTCTTTTCAAAGACTGGGCCTAAGCTGATGTGGCTGATGAAGGCCAGATGTGGATTGCCAAAGTACACATATTTTCTTTTCTTTTGAAAGTTCAGAGTTACTGTGTAGCTTTTCAAAAGGACATTCTAATTTGCAGTTTGCCCAAAAATGCCATTAATGCCACTCAGATGCCTTCTAAGCAGAGTAATTTTTACAGAATAATTCATTCTGCAGTTGCTGGGAAAAAAATCAGTTCAAGCAGTCTGAATTTTAATTTCAACCACAATCTTTGCACCGCTTTCTTCAAGTTTTCTAATTTAAACAGAAAATAACTGGTGGCAATTTGCCACAAGTTTGGGGCAATTCGCCCACTAACTGGTTAATGTGTGGTTCGGTTCTACCCCAGGTAGTGTTCTTTTCCATTATATGGTCTATTCCTCCATATTGTGGGCAGACAGTGAGCACCCAGCAGTTCAACTTAACTCTCCAATGTTGTTTGCAGCAACACTCAGCAATGGAGAACCTCGAGGTTCTGGTTCTGATGGACTTGAATAAATCCAGACATTTCATTTTGTCTTACAGAAATCCATTGTTGGCCCAAGCATAATTATAAAGATCAGCTGATTATTTCGCTATGCACATAAATGTAATTACATTCAGGCACTATTTTTTAAAATGTGAAACCATTTGGATTTAGGTAATGCAATCAAAATGTAAACCAATAGCCACTCATGAACTTTATGTATTTATTTTTAATCTAGAGATTCATATCACAAGGTAATTTGCAAAACTATAGCTCCAACAGAAGGCTAGCACCGTTTCTCTCTTCTATTGCTGTCCGTTCTTCAGAGTGATAAGCTGCTAGCAGCAAACAGCTAAATCACGGTCATTCCGGTTAGTACTACCCCGAAATAGGTACGAAAATCTGAGCACAGCCAGGCAGAGCTGCCCCAGATTTGCTAATAAAAAACAAATCTGGCCGGGGGGGACCAGGACCAAACCAGTTAGAGGCGGAATAGTGGAAAAGTGCCTATAGTGTCATGCCCACATTGGCACTTGACAAGAGGAAGTTGGAATCATACCTGCAACCTTCTGCTTCAGTTTAGGTCAGTCTTGTGATTCATCAATGACAAAGACACTGGGCAATACATCCACTGATGAGCAAAAAGTGAAAAAAGGTCCATTTCCTTTTTCCCAGAAAAAATATGTTGCTTACCTTCAATTTTTTTGTGAAAAATATTGTGCCAACACAAGAGATGAAACCAGAACATTTGACTCATTTTGCATGTGATGGTTGTTCATGTGACAGAGTGCTATTTAACTTCATAGGAAATGTGATGACTTTCTGGAATTGATCAAACTGGCTGCCTTATGCTCAAGCAATCCTGGGTTATATTTGTCATGATGTGTATTGGTGTTGGACCGAAATGCAGCAGGTCGAGATTTTGAGTTGAGTTTGAAGATTTTATAAAGAAATTAAACAACAAAAAAATGATAAAAATCTATAGAGAACGCAGGGAGCCTGGGGCAGAACAAAAACCAAACAAAAAGAATAAAAAATCACAGGAACCAGGAAAGCAACAGGATTTAGCAGGAAGAACTAGTAAGGAAGAATGAGAGAGAGAGATGATTAAATACAAGAGGGTGAAGCTGGAACAGTAAACCTGGCTAATTGACTAACAGGTTACAGGTGTGAGGGGAGAAACCAGACAGCAGGCTGAGGAGAGGGAGAGAGAGAGAGAATGGCACTGGGGTGATGTAGGTCCAGGAAAGACATTTTGAATGGATCTGGAGAAAACAGTTTGTAAATTTAAGTATCTTACAAACATAATATATGCCTCATCTTTCAACTGTACAAACTAAAAAGTAAAATTAAAAACTCTGCAAATGTAAACCTTTTCCCTTCAGTGCAGGGTCATGATATTTTCTATAAATCTCTACTTTTTTTCAATCTCAGAAAAAAGTTTTATCTACTTTCAATCAATTGGTGCGAAATGAAGCATTTTATGCACAAACTGTCACTTTCTCCCTATTTTTCATCTTCCTGTAATTCACTTTGAAGGAATATTTGAATGTATCCCAAATCTTTGATAACAGAACCGTCTCCGCTGGCCAGTGACTAAAAAGGTTCTTGCAAATGAGCCTCACAGCCCATCAGTGAGAGATCAGCTTTTAATCCCAAAAACCCAAAAGCACCAAAGCAGCAAAATCCCCCCCACTGTCTAATTAGTTTCTAAGTGATGGTAAATCCTTCTGATTACTTACAATCCCTTATTGTTCCCATATTAATTTGGATAGCAACGCTAACCTAAAGCAGACAAAGAGTAGCTTTTCAACATCTGATCAGATGTTTAAAAACGTCAGCCCTGACGCAGTGAGCTTAAAATGATAATCAAAGCCAGGGTTTGATCCCGGGTGTAATCTGGTAAGCTGATCTTGTTTCCACATGTTGTTATTGGAATCCAGATGTGTAAAGCTGGTAGTTACTTAAATGCGAACACACTGAAACACTTACATAAAGAAAAAAAAATCTCTGCCATTATTCAATTATGAGTAAAAATGGCGAAAGGCATAAAAATCAGACTTTCCAATGACCTTGACTTAAACCTAACCTAACAGGCAGGGATGAGAAAGGAAAGTCTCAGAGTTTCAAAGGAAGTCTCACATCCACACATGTACTTTTATTACACCTGGGTTAGTTTATGCTTCCTCACGTCCGGGCTCAGGTCTCTCCTTAAACGTTAGGACTGTTCACACACACTCACTTGCAGCTTCAAATACATTCACGCTGTAATCCTATCCTCTGCTGCAACATGTCGACAATTACGTCAGTTTAAAAGAAGCTAAGCAATTTTACATTATGGACCAAGTCAATCACCAGATTGGAGCAAAAAAATAAATAAAAGGATAAATGATTTCTCAAAGTTTGTAAGGTGAATTGTTTCACTTTTTCATAATAGAAAAAAAATTTCTAAGTATCTAGAACACAGACATTTACCAGATATCAGCTGCTTCAGCACATTTGCCATGAAAGGCCCTTGGAAACATTAAAATATGTGAAAACAATTAAATAAAGATGAAGACATCCTGCGTCTCTGTTTAACATCTGCTTTTCCTTCAAGATAAAATCTAAATTAGAAACTGGTTAAAACAATACATGTGGGAAATTAGAGGAAGAGAGAAGAAATAAAATTCCAATAGTCATCCAAGAGATTAGAGTCCTTTAACTAGGTTCCTTTGTGGTTCTTCATTTCCATATAAATGGGTTTCACAACTACAGGTTACAGCTGATATATATATATATATATATATATATATATATATATATATATATATATATATATATATATATATATATATATATATATATATATATATATATATATAGTAAAGGAAAAGAATAGCCAAAAGAATTTGGACTGCTTCAAATACTCCTCATAAAACATTGGTACCAGTGCTGATTTCAGTCCCAAAAATCTAAAATGAAAGGTTGGATAAAGGTTGCTTTAAACTGCCAGGTGGATGAACTGACATATTTTTTTCTTCAAAAGAGAAATCAAAACCAATAGAACAATAATGAATATGTTAAGGTGCACAAAAAGCATCTCTGTGCATTTCAATCTTGATTATGTTACCTCTGATTTCTTCAACCTCAAAAATGAGCAGTTAGTCGTCTGTCTGTGGATTTATGTTTCACACCGCAAGGTAGACGTGAATGGCATAAAACACCAGAACTGTCTCCAAAACGAATGTGTTTTAAAGTGTAACAATTAAATTTGATTTATTTGTTATCTCACTTTTATAAACTATGTACAATGGTTTGGAGTCTGTTCCCTCAGTTTGGGCAAAACGCATGCACCTCTTTCTAATCTGTTCTTTGAGTTTATAACATTGATTCACAAAGACTTGTCTAATGTTTGGAAATTGTCAACATGGACTTGCTAACAGATATCAGCTGGTTGGAGAGTCAACATTAATACTTTTGTTTGGGTTTAGAGTAGGTAAAAAACTTGACAAATAATTTTATTAAAATTAGCACTGGCAAATCACAAAGTTCACCTTCATTCAACAGCAAAAATGTGTGCACTACACTCGAACCTAATTTTACTCCAACCATCTACTATTGTTAATTGTTATCATAGTTCTACATTGGATACAGACACTGAAAACAAACTGTTGAGGATAAATAAATAAGAAAGGTTTATTCTAACCTGTCCTTTGATTTTGTGAAAGAAATGTGTATTCATACAAATTGTGCTTCTCAAATTTCTGCAAAAATAGGGTATTCACAAGAATGCATGAAGACGTACATGGAGCAACTGTATGTAAATATTTTTTTCTTATTTTTATATGTTTTATACTTGGAGTATGAACAGCAGAGCTGGTATTTCAGTCCGAGTCATAATTTATGTGCTCTATTTCCCTGTGTTTGACTGTTTCCAGAGCTAAATCAAATTTTAATATAACATCTCATGTAACATTGATTTAATAGGAACTGTACTGTAAGATTATGCCTGTCAAAAATGGGAATTGATTTTAAGGAACTTGTTTAGTTATTACAGGATACAGAATACTAGTACAGTGTTGTAATTTGGTCCTGCCATCACAAGGTGGTGGAAATGTAAAAAGTTGTTTGCCATCTACCATGAAGCAGCTTCACAAGCCTGCTGGGACGAAGGAAAAAGGTGCTATAGTATACTCTCAACTCAGATTTTCCAAAAAGGAAGAATGCAAAATCAAAGAAGCACACCAAAAAACTGAGGATCATTGTAAACAAGTCAGTTAAATGTAGCATATTGTGAGTTTATCTTAATCACTGTCCTGTGAGTCCAAGCTTTTACTTGAACCTTGGTCTACTGATCAGTAGTCAATAGTTAGCTAAAATATATAGGCATTATCATCAGTAGTTAACCTTTGGATGTAATAAATGTATGTTTATATCTTTATGTACCTTATGTTTATGGTACATTCAGATATGTACCATAATTTATAATTTCTACAAATGGCACTTCAAAGGCTACATGTTCAATATATTTTTGATATATATATCAAATATGACTGTAATACATTTTTAAGACTGCAACAAAGAAGTAGCAAAATACACATTAAAACTTTTTCAGTTGTAATATACTTTCAAACTGGCTTGACAGTACAAGGGAAATAAATTCTAAAGCAATAATTGTTACTTTTGGATCAATTATTTTTGCATTACTAGTCATTAATAAAGGACAAAATCTTCAATGGGATTCCCTGCGGAATATGATAAATGATTTTCTTAACTGCTTTGTGCTCAGTTTTTGATGAGTGTGTATTCAAATGTATCCCTCCACCCATATATATATTCAAGTAACGTTTCAGACAGGGGGCACTAGGACCTGAGCTTTGTGCAGCCACAGAGATCTTGCAGCCTGTAAGAAGTTTCTCACTTTCTTTCTGAACAATTTTCAAACAAGTGCAAGGCTCAGATAGGAGTGCTTGGATTAAAACAGTTGTTCTGCTCTTGGAGTTCTGTGGAAGTGGACATACAAACTGGGATATATTTCAGGAAGCTTCAGGAATTCTACATCTATGGGAGAAGATACTTTAAAGGTAGGTGGATTAAACTTTCATTTACAATGCATGAATTTGCCTTTACACTGTGAAAATAAGCAACCAAAAAGCTCATTATTAAGTAAGCAAACCATTTTATGTTTTAAGTTTATATACACATAACATTTTGTTATAATTTTAGTTTTAATTCTTATTGTAAATTAATGAAAATCACCTGTCATCTCCCCTCATCCCCTAAGAAACCTACTAGGCTTCACTGCATCGTGTTACAATAGCAGTGATCAGACTTGCTCTCACTTCAAGGTAATGTCCGAATGCATTCCTGCAGATTGGTGTGTTTGAATGTCATCTGAGGTTGTAAACAAGTAGCTAGCTGTAGGGCACTTATCTGAAATAATATACACCCACAAACCTACTGCACATTTTTGCATAATTCAGCTATTGCAAAAGTCAGCTATTAGGCTCAAGATGACTTCATCTGGTACTCTTGGAAATTTTAACAGACCTTTAACTATACATATGGAAGCCTTTATTGTTGCTGAGAAAATCACTTAAAGTTCTGTATGCTTACCAGGGTGACATTGCCAAAAGTATTTGGCTTACAGCAAATGGGTCAGCTTCATGAAAGAGGTAACTCAAATATGCATAACATGATTGCGAACTGGCATTAAAAGGAGAACGCTTAACAGAAAGAAAGGCTTCTCTGCACACAGACAATAGAAGCAGTAGTCGGTTTACAGCAACAAAGAAGGACAAATCAGAGGGGGGTGGGCTGCAGGTAGCAAGTTGCCCATAGAGCTGAGCTTGGCTGATATGCAAACATACAAATGCACAACTTGGATTTTGATATGCCGTTCCTTAGTTATGGTTAATAATCTTGGATTATATTTTCCAAATAGATTCAACAGATTAAAAACACTTTGATGCTTTGCGGTAAGGAGCAAAGTGTTTTTCTTTGCTTATAGCATCTGTGAAGTATCAGAGACTTTTTTTCACAATCTGACAAGAAATGTTGTGGTGAAACTTTTACTGGACAAGCTACAATACTGGATACCACATGGCTCCTTGTCTCAGATTTTTGTAAATTACTTTGTATTGTCGGGCTTTAAGTCGTGGAAAAGAATAACTGTGCAGACATCAAAGCTTAGTTCAGAAAACCACAAGATGCTCTTACAAAACTTCACTGGCAAATATTGGTAGGACGCCTGGAGAGTAACTTAATATCCGCAACGCTATCTCAAGTATGCTGAGTATGTGATATGTTTTGTTCTTAGCATGCATTTCAGTACATGTTTGATTTATGAACCATGGCTCACCTAAAGCCACATGTGTTTGCACATATAAATGTACCATTTGTCTCACAGTGAAGACTGAAAAGTGCAGTCACAGTAATTAAGCCTGAACCGCAGTCAAAAATGCTTATAAGGTGGTGGGACCTTTCTGATGGGTCTTGTCCTCATCCAGCATTCTGAGATGTTTGAGAAAACTTTACAGAGATACTCCAGAAACTTCCGTATTTTGCTCCATGTAGCACTTTGATAGAAAAAGAGAAATACCAATCCGTAAAATCTAATCATTCTAAATATTAGACATCAAGAAAACCTGAATAACTTGATCTCATTAATTATTTCTCCCTGTACTGCTGCACAACATAAAAATCTACATCCAGATTCCTTTTCTGAGAACCATCTGTAGTTCCTATCAGTGAAGTTTTACAAGAGTGAAAGAAAAGGCAGGTGAGATTAACATTCTTTTGACAGGTTATACAAATGTCTAAAACAGAGTGAGAGTGCAACACTATTACAATTGTACCAGTGGTTTCTAACATTCAAAACACAGTATCTTAATATCACGTCCTGTTTGGGTTAGATCTTATCTGGCTGATCAATCCTACTGTGTCAACATTTCAGACACTGAATATACACTCCTCTATCTTTTGGAGTCCCACAAAGCTCAACTTTAGGGCTCTTCTTTTTTTTTTACTTTTACCTCTTCCCCTCGGCTCCATAAAAAGGAGCAATCTAATAAATCTGAACTAAAGTGCGTGGTGATTTGTATCTACAAGGCGAAGTCCAGCGAAGTTGTGGTATTTTCCACAAAATCACTTTCCTTTTATTTGCTGATGATTATCAGATTCAAAGCAAGCAAGTCCCATCAACAAAGTCCCACCACTTTTAAGCAGAAGGATAGCTTTTTAATGAAAGCCTTTTTGGACTCCTTGTATGATATTAAAGTTTGTTTAGTCCCAAATTTCATGAATTTAAATGAAAAGAAAATAGAGGTTTGGACCATGTGGGCCCTGTGATTTCACCACTGTTGATTTGGGACCCCTGACAGCTTATTTTAAATCAACTGTCATCGATATGGGTTATAAGTTAGACATTGATCTTAAATTGGAAAGACAAATTGAACCAGTTGTAAGATCCTGCTTTTATCACCTATAACAGCTGGCAAAAGTTAAATCCTTGGACAGAAAGGACTGTAACTAAGGAGGTAACTATGTTACCTCCAGTTGTTATAAAACTGCTGTGTACATGAAACATGACTTAAAAGAAATTTACCTTCCCAATTTAATGCTTTGAAATGAGGACTTTGTCTCTTTAAGAAGCTCCAGCTCTTTCCAACACATTACATTCAGCACACCATCACAACATACTGTAGCTTCTACATTAGGCTGTTTACACCCATTCTTACCAACATTGGACTGAGAAGTAGTTTTCTAACAAGCTCAGAAGATGTGCAGCTCCATGAAGCATTTGCTGATTGCTGCTGCTGATAGTCTGGAGGAGTTGAGTGGGGGTCGGACAGAGGAGGGGTGATCTGTGATGCAGAAGCTTGGCTTGAAGACTGTAGCTCCATGGAGGAACTGCATGGAAAAGATGGCGCTCAGTGGGAGTTTAGGCACCCCCAAATGGTTGCCGTGGAAAATTAAAGGATTTCTTAAGCATGCATAAAAGATTGAGGGCAACACTCCATGCATATTTTTGACGGGGGAATAACATTATAACATAACATAAAGTTCAAAATTTTACTTAAAACTGCCCCTTTAACTAGATGTATTGTGTTTAATCTTTGATTGTGCCTATGCCTTATTTATATATATGATTGTTCTTTTTTGTATTTTTATTTTCTTAGGTGCAGCACTTTGTTTCAGCTATCGCTGTTTTAAAGTGCTAAATAAATAAAGTTGGTATTGTATGGTATTCAGATACTGGTTGTGCAGGCCATCGAAGCTTACTACTTAAGTTCAAAATGCAAGTTAAAAAGCTTACTTCAATGTTTGTTTATTTGTTCTGTGCTCCACGGTGCATCATTAATCTACTTGCACCGAAACATTTTAACGAGAGCCCTCAAATATTTGGAACCAACATTTATGCAGTAGTGAACTGCTACGGCCTGCACTACCCTACATTCCAAAGCTTCTTATGCATGATGTCTGGCATGAAAAGTTTGTAATTGTTCTGCAAGGCATTCTGACTTCTCTGGATTTCCACATCCTGAGTTCACAGTAGAGTGAGTTAGATCCAGAATGAGACAAATTTATTTTCATTTGTAATTTATGGTAAATAGAATATAATCGGGATTGTATTCATTGGATTTTTGGTTGTGCAGTAATTATTTTAAAGTGTAATAGAAAATCAGTTAAAACAATCTCAATGACTAATTCCTGTCCAAATAGATGCACCGTCCTGAATGAGTTTTGATATGTTTATTTTACAAAGGTAATTATTTGAAGATTAAATTAAAGAATTTGTTCAAAATCAATAACTGCTACCACTTATAAATACAGGAAAATAGGGAAATAGTAGAACTTAAAACAGGACAAGCATCTGCTTAATAAAAAAAATTTACTGTTTTAAAATAAATATATTTTTTATTATTATTTAGCAGATATTATAGAAAATATTTATTAGATAACCCTCTTCTTCTAATGTCTCAGACGAACTGACAGTATTTACACACCATTACGGAGGACTCTGTCCCTCCTACCTTCACAGTCATCAAGCTTGATAATCCGTCTTTCATGTATAATCATAGCAGCATCTGATTTTCCACAAAAACATGTCTGATCATCACTTTCTGCCTCAGGCCCACTTCAAAGACCTGGCTGCCCACTTAAAACACAAAAAGAACTAAAGGCTACTATTAAACCCTGCAGACAGTTATCCCCCCTAATGAGTCAGAGATACTCTCTACTTGCATTAGAAGGGCATTAATAGAGACCACCACATTTAGGAAAGGTGAATCTCCGAGCATTGAAACAGGCCTGTGCCTGAGCAGTATTGCCTCTTTCAAGCGAAGTACCTCTGGAGGCTGATGTATTTTAGCATTCTATGGTGAAAATTACTAGAAGACCACACACATTCACATTGTGTAAGTTTGTAAACTCTGACTCAGTCTTATCCTAAAAATCACCCAAGTTCAAATTCAACCATCCATGCGTAACTTCTGCTTGTTAAGATATGTTCACTATTTACATATTTGTGTACTTTGTTGCGTCTTTGCAGTTTAAGTAACAGGTTTTGGAACATTTTGTACTTTTTATTTAAAATAATTCAGTCCAAAAGTAAAATCACTGATCGACATGGAAAACGTACTGTAGTTTTTCGATTTCAATTATTTAACAGGCATTTTTCAGAGTTTTAAGTTTAAAAGTTTGTTGAGCTGTCGAGTCCAGACTAGTGAGGAAAATTTCTTCTGGTGTGAAATTGTAAAACCATGAGCACCCCGAACCGATCGCATTCCCACACACGTAAACAAAAATACACACTGCCTCTTTTATGGTGTTACAGTGTTTAGTTTGCCTAACAGCAGAAGTGAAATTATTTAGAAAAAGAGAAAACCATAATATGGGGATTCAGACAGTTGTAGTGCTGAAATAAGAGCTTCAGTAAGATGTTATATTTTAGGGAAAAGAAGTTAAAAAAAATTATTTCTCATGGCGTTTATAAGAAAAGACTGAAGCATTTTCTAAAAGCTGACATTAGTATTCAAGATGTTATGTACCGCATATTTTTATTCATTTACTGAAAACCATAAAAATGACCCAGTTAACATATTAGAAAAATAATATTAAAAGCACTCAAGCTTTCTATATTTTGATAATTTAAATAATTTTACTTGATTTTGAATCCTAGTTTTGATGTCTTCCTCTGTTCTAAGAAATGAAAAGCATGTGCAGCAGGTTTAGGAGGATTCTGGCTTCTATTTCTCTCTCAGCTGCAGAAATAGTTGATTTTGCTGCTCCAACAGCAGTGCTGATTCCAGAAATCAGTCAGATGGGCAAGGTCTAGTCTCATACTGCATTTATGAAATCCAAAAGGTTCCCCACTTTGGATATAAAGGGAATAGAAGTTCTAAAGAAGCCTACCAAACATTCAAGGTGAACTTTAAAAATAGGTATTCTGACTAACAAACTGAAATATAAAAAAGTACATTTAATGCCACCAGATCTCAATAGGTTGATCAGTTGATGGAGTTTGTCAGGAAATCATGCCTCCTTGATTCTAAGGGTCACAATAACTTCAAATTCAACTCTAGCAGCCTGCTCTGGGGAGGAGGCATCACCAGAGGTCAACCAACATTTCAGAAAAAAACTTAGTAGCTTCTTTGAAAAACTACTAAATACTCTTTAGGCTCCAAAATCACTGTGGCCAAAATAATTGTCTCCTGACCAGAAAAATACATAGTTGATAATAGCTTTTAATTTTGATTGTTTATTGTGTCAAAGATTAATTTTGAACTCTCATTTATTCAAATGAATGAATAGTTTCAAAGCTTTCTAAAATCTTAAAGAAGCTATCTACTGATAGGTATTCAGACAAAACCTTTTGAACCTCACATTTTAAAGGCCCCAAAACACCTGTGATGTTTGCTTTTGTAACCACTACTTAATTTAATTAGCAATAAATTCAGTAGGAAAGTTACTTTTGTTCTAGGGTCACACAGGAGGATGATAAGCATACAAGTTTTAACAACTCAAGTTTATTTTTCTTTCCCCACAAAACAAAAAAAATCCAGGTAACACTAATTACCTTAATAAAATTAAGGTATAAAACTTAAATTGTCAACCCTTATATAAAAATATCAAATTAATATATAGAAAATTGAGGGTAGTTGTTTTTTTAAACAGTAGCTTTAAAGCTTATTTCAACAAAAGAAATTACATATTCCAGTTAGTCCTTCAATATAACAGTTCAGTCAGTCAGTTCAGTCAATGTGCACATAAGTTGTCCGTTATGAAAATGTTCATGAACAAATAGTTTGTGGAATAAAAAAAAGATTTGGGGGCCCCCCTTTTTGTTCAATAAGCTTATATGTTGTCCACGCAAAATATCCAGCTCCAGTAGCACCAGCAGCACCAGTCCCTCCGTCTTTCCAGGCTTCAGTCCGAGTCACAAAGATGGCGGCGGAACCCTCCTGCTTCTGGAACCACTGGCTCGTTCAGGTATCGGTCGTCCAAAACAAAAACAACCTGCATGCAGAGCGTTAACCGATCATGCAGGTATACGGAAATCATAGAAATCTTTCAATTACTTCTCAGTGAAACTCAAATTAGCGTTTAAAATAAACCAAAAACGCTCAGTAATAAAGAAATTACTTAATAAACATCACTTCATCATAAACAGTCTCATTTCACAGAGCTATGCTACTTACAGAGCGACACTTTATACTCCGGTTGGGTTTTTTATCCTGTTCGAAAAAACTGAGCAACGTTAGCTCCAGCTAGGTAGCCATTCTGCGTAAGTAAGCAGCTGAAAATAAAACAACAGACTCACCGGAGAACTCTCAGAACAGAATGTACATTATCCAGTTCAAAATAAACAGATTTCTTTCATATCACAGCAGCAGTTATGCGTAGTAACTTCTGTACTTCTGCTGAAATGTACTTAGTCTGCATAGTCTGACATTTCTTTTTTCTTCTTCTTTTTGTCTTTACTCTTCTTCTCGTACCGGCACAGGAGAAATGTGGGTCTAGTGCCCTCTACAGGACATTCTAAGAACTAACAAACAAACACATTATACATACAGATCAGCATAGTTTATGGGGGTTACACATTGACACATAGAGAAAAGCTGGTAGAATCCATGGACGGCTAGCTATGCTATTTATCCTGCAGCCTTATTCATGCTAATGTTTACTTTTCTAGTGATGTTGTATACTGCACACTATTTCTGCACCACATAAGTTTCCCCTCCTATGTCCTTCACGTAATTTACCCAGAAATAAGATCTTCCTAATCCATCAAATCTGTCCCTTTTTTTGCCTTGTGTAAGCACATTTGGAATTATTGACTTTAATAAACAAACTGTGAAAGCCTGGCTTGCCACGACATTTGACAATGCTTGCAATAGGTCAGAGCTAAACAAAGAAGAGACAAGAACGACCTGCATAAACAGTTATAGTCGAGCCTGATGACACATCCCCCTAAACCAGCTGCTCACTGAACTGCACAACAGTGGACTATGTTCAGTTTTTAACCACTTTCAACCACTTTGAAGTATGTAAATAAATAAATCTAAGTAGTGTAGGCTGTGGTACTTAAGTTTGAAAAAAGGTTTTAAAAAATGTTGAACTTAAAAGTCTCTTTGTGTAGCGTTGTAATTTCTAAAAAAAAAAATGAATACCTGGTACTTTGAAATTTAAAATTTCAAAGTACGTTGAGACAAGCTCAAAGTATCAGCCACTTCCAGCTGAGATTTCAGTGCACATAACTTGTCTTACAAAGTGTACTAACTGGATTATTCTAAGACTGTGTGTTTAGCTGTAAAAACACACAACTGAAAATGAAATGCTGAGTTACTCTGTGGAGATTTACATGAAAAGAAACACCAGGAGCTCACATACTGAAGCCGAACTGAAGTAGAAATCTTAGCTGTGTTTTCACCATCGCAAAGCTACATTAATCATCTGAAAAGTGTAAAAACATTGCAAATTTTGCCGACAATCTATTCTGCTTTGGCACAAAGGAGTGGGAATAATCACACAGACAAAAAATAAATAAATCCAGGAATGCAAACTGCTAACATTATAGCATATAACTACACTTCCAAGATAAAATCTCCAGAAATATAGCTGCAGATATATTTTATGTGAACCTGTAAAAAATCATGGGACAACATCCCTTTTTTGATGTTTAGGAAAATAAGAAAAATGAAAGCGAAAACTGGGTGGCCTCTTTGGCAGGGATTTTAAATATGGGAGGATGCCCAAGTAAAGTCTGGAAACCCATAAAACTAACAATCAACACAATCAACAGTTTTAGACAAATAGCAACACTGGAAAAAAGTGGAAAAATACTTTGATAGAAACATACTGAACTCATTGTTTTCTATAAAAGTCTTCAATGGGAAAAATGTGTCTTGCAATCTGTTTTAAGGATCTGATTTTTGTTATGACAGACTTGACATTGGCCAAGTGAGGACACAAGAGGATGTCAAGGTCTGGCCAATCCATCTCTTTAAGGAGCAGAGAAATAAAAGCAACATCTGATGTGTAAATATACCGTTTTTATTTCCTCCAAAAAGCACATTGACTGGTTATCTTGGCTAAAGCAACAAAGTAGGATCCACTGTCTCTGCTATCTGTAGAAAAAACTGAGACAACTTCAGTTCCCACAGACTGTTTTTCATATGAGATAAAGTTAATTGACAAAGAAACTTTATAATGACGCAGTTCATCCCAGAAAACCAACATCTGCCAAAGTCTGAGCATAAAACAAATGTCCATTTTTGAACATGAGCCACCAGATGATGAAACAGAACATTTCTTTACCCTGACTCATTTCTGTTAGAATATGTTTAACTATTTTGAAGCGTTTGAATGGAGACTGTGCATTGTTGTTGTTTGGCTGGATTGTGTTTAGTGACTGTAGTCATCTGTGCTTTTTTTCAATGCAGTGAAAGACAACAACATCATGAGTAATGCCATTTTCCATTCCATTCTCACAAGGATTACTTCTGTTGTTGTCACCGATTACATTACACATATTTAATTCAGAAAACTATGAAACGTTAAGGCAGTTATTGATGCCTTTTTTGTCATCATTTCAGCTCGTCTTTGATATGAAAGTTTTTCTGCACGTGTTTGCAGACGTTAGCTCTACTAGATCATCTCAGATATAAAAAAAGAGTTGTGGTCTGTGTCAAAAGCTATTGTGCAAACCATTTAGGTTGTAAATACTACATGGTGATATGGCTATTTTATAAGAATGTGTCTTAACACATGGACATGTTCAATAAACTATTACTATCCAAATGGCCAAATCAGAGTTTAAAGTATCTATTGCGACACAAAAAGTGCTGGAAGGAAAAGTTAGCGCTACGCTTCAGTGAGTGTTGATTTTGCTGATGATGTCTGATGTATTCTGTAGCAAGGCTCAATTTTGTCTCAGTTTGGACCAGAAGACGACTTTGGATTTTTGTGTCCAAGAGACTTTCACACATCTGCCTTAAATCACAGCTGACTGCCAGCAGAGGCTGTGTTACTCAAGCCAAGTTTGTGTTTGAAATGGTTTCCTGCATTGCTTCTTGATAATAGTATAGCAGAACATTGCCATTCCTCGATGCAACAGGACAGCAGTTAGGATAAAATGGAAATTACAAGCTTGGATTGCAAGCTATTATCTTTACTTACATGTTTTCTTTGACAAGTTGCCCCAAAGAAAAATATGACATTTCCCTTCCCTATAAACTGTAGACAAGCCACAACAGGTTTGCAGATGTAGAAAGCCCCACTATGTGACCAACATGAGGAAAACACTTTAAACAGTTCACCAAAAAAAGTTGTCCAATGCTTAAATAATTCCATTTTGCTATATCTAAGTGAAGGTTTGTTATTAAAATGTAACAAATGGTTTAGCCTGGTTTCATCCAAAGCAAAAAAGGCAGCAGTCTGTTGTGATTAATATTTTAAGTGCACATACTGCCTTACAATTTTTGTACTCATTGATCTTTTCTGCATTTTGTACTGTTGCAACCACAAACGTCATATTTTGTATGTAGTTAAGCAATAGTGAGTATTGCGTAATTGTAAAGTGAATGAAAAATGTAATTAAATTAAAAAGATGAACGGGCTTTCAATTTGATTTTCACAAGAAAAAATCTTTTTTAAAAATGTGGCTTGCATTTTTTATTTAGCCACCCAGAATGTTGTTCTGCCCACCATGTGAAAAAAGAAATAGTATCTCACAGTTTTAAACCTACTAATACATTCAGTAGCTATATACATAAATAAACAGGTTGAACAAAGACAGCATCAATGAGAAAAACAACCAAGAAGCCAAAGGGAGCTCCAGAGGAGATCTACAGCTTTGTTGAGAAAATCCTTTGACAAAATAACTAGGAGTAGTGAACTTCAGAAATGTGGCCTTTATGTGACAGACACATGAAGGAAGCTATTGTTGAAAGAAAGCCATAAGAAGTTCAGCTGCTGCTTATACCAAAGCCTGGATGGTTTCCAAAGCAAACATGTAGAAGAATGCGCTCTGGACAGGTGAGACTAAAATAAACTTTAACTTCATGCAATTCTAGAAGAAAACTTGTCAAAGACTGATACAAACTTGAGAGTGGGCTCGGAGTTCATCTTCCAACAGTACAAACAATCTAAAGTGAGATGTGCAATGAAATGGTTTGGATCCAAACATATTGAAGTGTTCAAATGGTCAAGTCAAAATGTCAAACTCAAATCTAATACAACCCAGAAAATATCTAAATTAAATTTCATATGTCTTTTCTCTCTAGTATGACTGAGTTTGAGCTGTTTTGTAAGGAAGAATGGGCAAACATTCCTACATCTAGATATGCACAGCTGGTAGAGACACGCTCAAAATACTGTAAATGCAGAAAGTGAAGAAGAACTCATTGAGGCTCAAATTATGGACTACATTTTTTTAGCATGTCCAATAAAATCCAAATTAAATATGTAGTGCCTGTAATGAAACAAAATGGGTATGTTTCAGGGATGTGAAGACTTTTTCACGACAATTTATGGTGATGATAGACACACCTTTTAAATTATTTTCCAACCAAACTTAATAGGTTCTATCTGTATTTAGTCTTTGGCCTGGCATCAATTGCTGTTTGTGTGTTAGTGAGTCAGTGTGGTGGGTTCTTTGTCAAAAAGACTCCAAATTAAATACACTGTAGGCAACATGACACGAGATCTGAAAGTAAGAACAACCATTTCTCCACTGGGAGCATCAGTGGAGGCCAAACTATTCTTCCATCATCATATCTGGAAAATTACTTAGACTTCCTGTTCTTTTACATTAATTACGTCCAGACTCATCATATGTTCAACTGTGCCTTTGACTTTTTTAATGTGGCTTGAACCTGTACAGTTAGACACTGAAGCATTTGCCTCTGGATGGAATTCACTGTCCAGTCAACACATCAACAAAATTATGCCCTGTTTACTTTAGTCTGTCAACACACGCGATGTTTAGATCCTGCCACTGCTGCATCTTCCTGTCCATGAATGTGCATCCATAGAAACAACAAAGTAAAGATGCAGAAACTGTTAATTAGGAATTCCATCCTTCAATTATGACGTGAATGTTTCAAAAAGAGGACATACAATACAGGGAACATAATATTTAACTTTAGAGACAGTCCTCTATTGTTTTTTAGAATGTATTTTTGGCAAGTAGGAATATAGTAACAGGGATCCAGTTTTGTTCCAAAATAACATTTAAAATTGTGTATATTTGTTATGAAACAAGCAAACCTCAGTGAAATGGCTTCTGCTGTTTAGACTGCACCCTAAACAAAAAGCAACAGAGGAAAACTCATTTTAGCCAATGTTTAAAAAGAAAACAGAAACAGGCTAAGTTTATTTTGGAATGTTTTACTCCTTGCTATTTGAATTTTTTAAATGACTCCATATGGTTAAACGCCATCATTTACATTTTGTCCATGTAGGTCAATTATATGCCTTTACAAAACACTTCAAAAATAGCACATATCAATATTTATTTCAAAAATGTTGAACTTTTGTGTCTGTCTTTTTCATTAAAGCAGAACAACTTATATATATGAATTAAAGTAAGGCAGATGTGTGTTGATTGTGAAAAATCTGAAAACATCAGTAAGAATATCATTGTACATTATCACTGTTCTTATAAATCGGACCATAATTATTAACAATATATCCCAACGTCTTGACAAAATGCTGGACTGGAAATGAGACAGTAAAGTTGCACATGAGGGACAGCGAGAGGCCGATCTTCTATAAGTTTTGTGGAGAGGACAATTTATTCTGCCGTCATATGTCGGAGTAGCAGCATTAGCATTATGCACAGCTGAAGAAGCTGAAAAGGTTGATTATGTTCTGGAGGCTGCCCTGGAGCTGTTTGCACAACAAAAGGGAGACTTCATAAAATTAAGGACATAACGGACAACTCTGAATATACTCTTCATGAGACTGCAACAGAAAATCATTGCTACAACCACAGCCAGCAGCATGTACAATGACTCTATGACTATACCTGGATAGTTTGAGTTACAAAAGCACATTCTAAACATCCATTTTCTATACTTATTCCTATTCAGGGTAATGGGTAGGCTGGAGCTTTTCTTAGCAGCAGCTTCCTATTCATGCATTGAGGTGAGGAAACAGAAGTGCCCAAAGGAAATGCATGAATGCACAGAGTGAGAATGCCAATTTCACCTTAGACCCAGCTGAGACGTGAACTCAGGACTTTTATTCAGTGCGTTAACAGTGCCTTAATCCAAGAGTGGCTTTTACAAATCCAGTTACTGCAAGAAAAGTATTAGCTGGACATTTCCATACAATGAAGTTATATTAATTTTAACAATGTTTCATGCACAACACATAAGGTACAATCAATTTAATTCATTTTACTATTTCACCATTGCTTGTTTCAGATTTGATGCCCAACAGCATCCTTCATGGCTTGATGACTGTGAGAGACAAATGAGGACTCAAGCAGTTACAGTTCAATTTAGTGTATTTTAGCTCTTAATCTCCCTGATCTTCATCATATTATCTTTCACCAGAGTTCTCAAAGGAAAAATGAGGTTGACTAAACCAGCTTCAAAGTTTTCAAAACTCAACAGCGTCAGTAAATCAGCTCAATTCTGGTTGCTTCTACTGTAGTAATGCAATTAACCATAATAAACATGGATTTACTGTCCATTTGTGTATTGATATTAAGCTTAGTTCAATTTCAATGAACCTGAAACTGAAATTTTAACTTCTTAGTCATGAGTTTTGGACTGTGGAGGAAACTGGAGTACCCTGAAAGAGCCTACACATGGCTTGAAATAAAGAAAAATTAATGCTTCATTTGACTACTTTCCATCATCAGGAACAATATGTGCTTGAAAACATCCAGATTCAGTAGATGCATTATCTCCTCAAAGCTTGGTTCCTTAAGTTAAGACAAAGGGAGCTTCATTCATCCCGGTTATCAGTTGTAGACAAATGACCACAGTAATGTAATGACCTGCATGTCATTTAAAGCTTTAAAGGATAGATAAAGTCACATGCACCTTCCGTCCCTTTTGAATAACAGGTGGATCATGTTACTACAGCCAGTCTGTGACTATTACCCCATGAATGAATTGAGATGAATTGTTCCTGGACTTGATTGTATGCCAAACCAGGCTGTTTGTCAATCAACTCGGCCAAGGCTCATTAAACCAACTCCATTAGAGCTAATGTACAGTAGGTCAGTGGTTATGGGTTGCTTGTCCATTCAGGAGTAACAGACCACATAACTGATGGGCATGTTTATTTAGTTTATTTGCACTGTAAAGTGAATACAAAGCAGTTATTATCCAAGAACCAAGAAAATACGAGAAACATAAAACCATAAAATCCAACTACTTCTATGTAGTGTAATCTTCACATGAATTGAAATTAAAAGCAAACAAACACCACCAACTTGGTCCCTAAACCAGCAGGTAAAGACAAAGTAAGTAGAACAATCAGTTAGTTTTATCATTAATTAACTTGCAAAATAACATTTAATTTAAGAATGGTGCTAATCAGACTAAATATCATAAAGAAGTTGTTTTTATTTAATATTTTAGCATTTTTCCATTTACAAAAACAACTGATACCACTGTGTCTCTTAACAAAGCGGAAATGCTTTTGTTTCGTTTCAGATCTATCCCCTCACCATCATGGTTTAAAGATATAAACCATGGATTACTGTTTATCTGGGTTTGCTGGTTTGTGTAGCTATTCAATTGTCATAATCAGAGTGTCAAACACTTCTTTGACTTTGCAAGAGCTCAGCTTGTGTAATCTGTCTTGCAGAATACACAAACACCGCACTTGAGTTAAGTTTTTATTTTTGGCTTGTTTCTTTGTTTTTCTTTCCTTAACTCACTTTGTTTGCTGTTGTGTTTCTTGTAGCTGACAGCAGTTGTCTCAACATCAAGGCCTGGTATTCATTTTAAATTTACCTTAATGTTATGGGGTCAGGTCTGTTACCTATTACTTGTACGTATTAATTAAATGTATGCACATCTTAACCTAAACATCTCAAGGGCCACTTAAAAAGCTTCAGTATGTTTCAGGGGAACAGAGCTGTCCGAAAACATATCTCAGGCAAGTACATCATGACATACATTGCTGCTGAGGGAATTAGCAGAACAGTGATTTTACCCTTATATTTATGGCATTTGTTAATACAGCCACTGAACATTTGTAGTCAAACATAAAAAGACTGAAAAGGAATGAACCAAAGTTGCATTTTAATGTTCACCCATTTAAATCTTATCACATCCAGAGACCACCTGTGTTTAATTATAAAACACTTCCTGCGCTGATGTGGATTCTGTACAGGAGCACACCACAGTCATTTAGAGTAACAATCCATTCACTTCTGTTTACATGTGGCTCACATTCCTTTCATTTAGTAAGTGTACCACTTGATTCATAAGCCATTCCCAGAAGCAATGATTTGAAAAAACAGCTACTTCTTCAGACAGTTTTTATAAATTGTGTCATAGATGTTATCATCTCTTGGGATGAGCTTTTGCTGATTTATGGTGGATAGTTCAAAACAACAACACTGGCATGTATCTTTCCTTTTAATGTGATTGGAAAATAGTGCTGTATTTATCACCTCACTGCACATATTGCTCTGTAGTATGCTCACATTTTTCTTTTTATTGATTATCAGCAATATATTGAAAAATATATTGCACATTTTTAACTTCATAATTTTAAATGAACCAACTCAGTTGCACATTCCTTTGGACTAGAAGTCACTATTTATTGTATAACTGTAAGATATTTATTTTTGAAATTTGGCCCTTACTGTAAAGTATTTTCATTCTTCATTTTGGTTTTCAGTATTTTAGGTTCTATCTTTCTGTGAATCTACTTGTAATTACCTGGCTGTTGGCTACTGTTGCTGTATTTTATTTTATTCTATTTAATGTCACTTCACAATATAAGCACTTAACTCACTTTAGCAAGCTAGATGTTTGAAATTAAAAGTGTAAGAGACAACATGACTCACTTTCTGAAAAATCAGAGTAATTATCGGACCATTTGGGGAACTCAGAGCATTGCAATTTAATTCCCATAGAATCGGTTAATCCTTGAGATTAAAAGAAATAGATAAATATGGTTTGGAAATGGTGCATCTAAAACACTGTTAGTACCACATTCTTGATCACAGTACACATGCACATTTCAGAATGGGGCTTCATCAACAGCAACGCATGTATTTCAAACAAGCCAGGATTATATTTTCCATGTAATCATCTCAGTATTTTCACAGGCATTTTCAGGCACCTCACTATTCAGTTCAATTATGATTCAGAAAGCTATGATGTAATAGATCTATTTTTGGCAGAACATGGTGTCTTGGCCTGTACCATAAGATCTGAAATAAAAAGCTTTTAAAGTTTTGGACATTCAGAACTAACAGACCCAAAGTCACAAGTAAATAATGAGTTCAAGATCTCTCCATTCATCTGTAACTAACAGTAAATCTTTCTGAAAGATCTGACTGTACTCTGCTGCATTCTTTTACAGCATATTTATATTTGCACCGTCGTGACTCAGTTGCTATTACCATTTCTAGTACACAACAAAGTAACTGCCCCACACCAGTGAAATTAGGGTGAAACAGAATTTCATGGTAATGGTGTTCCATATGGTACATGTTACAGCTGTCCTACACTCTCCTAGTGACCCAATGACGTTAGTTTGGTTCCACTGAACAAAGATGGATCTTTGTCTCAGTGAAATATCTTTGAGATGAGAATTTATATCCAGAAAATGCTACATGGCCCAAAAGCCATCAACCACTGACAGACGGAAATCCTTAGCAGTAAAAGACGTTTTAAAGACAGAATTTGCTTGGTCTTTTTCAAGTTCCGAGGAAATTTTGAAATATGTGTCTGTGAAATATATGTTGGCAGGTATATAAGCTGCTTTTCTCCTACCTGGAGGTGGAACACTAACATAGTTCTTCATACTTGTTGTGTTTTAAATTAGCATAGCTTACTTTTACATAATCTGAATGTTGTGGCCCTTGTATAATTCAACTTTCTTTCAATATGGCATTACTTTGGCCTGTTTTTAGAATAAACTCTCCATTTGGCACACCAATTTGTTTTTCCAACTTTTAATTTCTTAAAGGTAGATTATCAATTAACATTCAGATAATGGGATTTTGACATTGTTAATCAATTCAGAATGGTTCCTGTCTGCAACTTGATGTATCAAATATATTCTATCCCTCATCCCCAGGAATTTTTTTTTACCACATGTCTATTTGCAATCTAAATATAACAGATGGTGTATTATGATTATGTATTTCTTATTTCTAATGGTGTATGAAAACATTTATCATGACACTATTAATAAGGAAATGAAATCTAAAGCAAAACTTATGTAAAACTCTTCAGATGTAAGAGAACTTCACAAGACATCCATCCCCCTTTGAATCATCAGTTGTGTGTATTTAAACACACAAGCTGAACACAAATTTCTCTTAATTCTTAACCCACAAAGCTTTAAAATGTTAATGTTTTATATATGTCATTGAGAAAACATGAGTTTTGAAGTCCAGACAAACTTTCAAAACTCATATTTCTAGCAATACCAACACAAATTTAAGGTTAACAGTGAACTAAGCAACATGCTTTTGATCTACAAAGTCTGCGTCATGCAGGTCAGCTTCATTATTTCGGTATGTTCAGCATGTGATGAGCTGGTGAGGGGAACAAATCATATGAACTTCCTCTTCCCGTATTGGTCTTGCAAAGAATGTGTTTACAGTGGGTTTTATGAGGCGACTGAGGCACTTTCTCCACTTGTCTCTCAACAGGACTGAAGAGCTGAGACATAGGAGGGCAGAGGTGTGCTGCATGGGGGCCAAAGCCAGGCCTTATGGCAGGAGGCGCCCAGATCTCGCTGAGCTATAATTACATCCTGTAGGAGCCTCTGAGGTGAAACAGTTCACACGGAGACACTGAAAGGTAAGGCATGGAAAGTTGCCAATATGTTTGTGCACAGATATGATTCTATAAATAGCATGTTTTGCTATTTATATCATTTTAAGCTTAATATATAGGATTTTTGCAATTTGACATTTTTAACTGTATGCTACATTCTGACTGTATTTCATCAAATGATGAAAATTGTATAATTTCATTAAATTATAGAAATATGCATTTGAACTCTGAACTAAGTGTGAAAACTATTATTCTTATGCTGTTTAGGAAATGCGTACATCATTAATAACAAAAGATAATTTACTTCACATTGTCAGGCTGGTTTTGTAAAAGCATATTTTTCCTAAAAAATGAGCTAATCTGAAACAGTTATTAATAAACAGAGTCTTCTGCTTTGCTCTTAAGGCTGAACTTCTTATACTATTTAAATTTAAGAGCATGTGGAGTTTGGACCAGGCATGTTTTCTTTGTGCCTACAGGGATTTTCTCAGAGTGCTCCGTCTTCCTCTGGGCCTCCAAAGAGTTGCAGGTTAATAAGTGATTATAAATCTTAACCATATGAATGAGTTTACATGGTTGTTCGTCTTTGTCTTGGTTGTTTAAAGAGCTGGCAGCATGTCCAGGGTGCTACCCCTGTTAGTGACCCACACAGTGTCCCACCCTATCTGGAATAGAGTACAGTATAAGTAATAAAGCATAGAGCAGACAGTTATGAAAATGAATACATGAATGAATTGAATAATGTTTCAATTAGAAACATTCAAAGCAGAATTTTTGACTTATTTAACGTTAAGCAATTGCTCAAGGTGCCTCGCGATCAAATACTTCACCACAGTTAATAAGATCATTGCCATGTACGTGCTTGAAAAATTTATAGTTTGAAGTGAAATTAAATTACACAAAGGGATTCATCAGGTATGTGCTTCCTTTACCATTAAATATCCATTTTGTCAGTGCCAGATACGTTGTTCGTGCAGCTTAGTCTTTGCTCCAACATGTGGATAGCTTTTTAAAGAATCTAAAAAGGCATAATTTTTTGTTTCTAAAGATATGTCTGACTTCAAATGTACTTGCTGCTCACAAAGATGTTTTTGTAAGGTGGTGCTGAAATGGCTGATGTTATGTTTACTGTTTGTTTTGATGGGAATTGTTGACATTTAACCTCTTAACGTATTTTTGTTTGTCAATTAATTACATATTTATTATTTTTAGTTTTCATCAAAACTGTGGCAAGTATTTGAATGACAAACTGGTTACTTTTAATTGGGGAGATTATGAACCATTTTTGAACTACTACAAATACATTGGCTACTTGTTCATCAAGTACTTCAGACAGTTTTTACTTTTATACTTTATTTGAAACTTTGGCATTGGGTTCTAACTACTGCAGAACAGGTAAAATCCTCCCTAAAAAGCTGGAGTTTCAGAAAGCTGTGATCTTATACACCTTATTAGTTTTCAATATTCAGCCAAATATGAAGAAGTGTAAAAATATACAGTACATGTGAAAGATAATATAAAGATTTTTCTGTCTACGTTATTTATTGAAGAGTTGCTTAGAATATTTATGCCATGGGTTCCTTCAGAAAAATAGTTGTCAGAAAATTGCAAAATGCTTGACAAACAAATTTGTCTGATAATTCTGGGGGGGGTTTCAAATTCAGCCACTTTTTCAATTGACATAAAGAATGTAACAATATACGCTTTAGCTTTAATATTTACAAATTTAACCCGGCGTCAATAGACGTTCATTGCATTGGGGGGATGCTGCTTATCTCCAGCAGTCAGTAGGACACAGAAGACAGACAACCATGCACACACACACACACACACACACATGTTATTTTGTTTGTATTTCCTTTTAATTGCTGTAAAGCACTTTGTATTGCCTTGAACCCACAATGTTTTGCTGTAAGGCGTTAGTGCTACCACCTATGCCAGTGTGGAGCCCTACGGTTTTCAAATCAATTTAAATTGCAATACTTTTTTTAGAGAAATACAAATTTAGCATAGTTAAAAGTAATTATGGTAATTATACAAAAGTGAATGCAATGTAATGTAGTTATTTTCTCATGTCAAACTACTGTAGCCCAGAGAGGGCAGAACACAGAGCTGAGATCCAGTGAGAGACTGTACAGTTACAGTTAAATAGTTCTCACAAGCGGTTGCTAGCATATCATAGCTCACATTATGTACTATTCTACAGGCTATGAATTTTCCTGTTGTGACAACAGTTTTTATCCACAAGCCTTCAACCTGACACCTGAGGCAAATGCAGCATATAATAGGCAGGTTAGCTGACAAAGCCTGGCTGCAGCAGAGGAGTCACAGGTTTTAACAAGCCTACAATGTCTGCTGAACAGCTTTAAATACAGCACACTACTTGTCAATTTATTCAAAACAGAAAGTACAGACGTTCTGTTTTGAAGTGAGTCAAGACATGTTGACGAAAAAGCAGACTGTATCACAACAATTAGTGAAACTGTAATGTGATACCTACTGAATTTTTATTAATCATTAAGTCTTTTATTGTAAGATATGTATATAAAAATAATGAAGAAATAATTTTCTTCATAAATATTATGTTTTATAGTTAACACATTGGTTTTATTATACTTTCCACTGCTTTCTCAGACCACAGAGCCACTGGAACCAAATCATAGCTTTTGTTGCTTGTAGATCTTAGCCAAATAAAAGCTCCACATCTGTTTAGCTTTAGTTTATAAAACCTACTTGGGGATTTTGCTGCCATGTTCAAAGCGATAACAACACACAAAAGTGGGAAAATTGTGATAAAATAAATTGGTTAATGATCATGACTGGGTTAATGGTTCATCCACAAAGCACCTCTTGCTCCCTGAGACGATGCTTCACATAAAATTACAGCTTGCAACATAAAATAATTCTCCTCATGCTACCGGAAAAACAAAAAATGTATTCCCTTTTAAACTGTGTGAAATGGACCTAGATTAGAAATGTTTGTCCACTTTGTTGTACAGACATACTTGATGACGATAATTTGATGTCCATTAGGGCAACGTCAGCAATACGTTTCCTATGCTTGTCTTGAACTATTTCTACTGTTTTCCTAGCATTTTCCAACTAATTAAAACCACTGCCAAGAAGAAATATTATTTTATATATAATGTATGATCACACATGTCAAAGCTACATCCACATTCATAGCAGGCTGCTTAGGCAGAATGCGGTCAAAAGCATTAAACTGCTCGTTGATATTTCAATATAAAGAAATATTTGACGTATTTCTTTATATAAATCTTATTAAGCCAACTGTCCACAAGATACAAAAGAGAAACTGATTGGTCAGGTCATGATTCCCTTCTCTCAATACCTTTGAGTGCATTATAAGTGCTGTAGATGATGACTGCTGTAAGACACTGACAAGTGTTAAACTGATGCTTGTCAAATTCTCTCAAACTGGTTATGAATCCTTCCCAACCTTCTTTACTAGGTCTCATCTTACCAGAGCGCTTAGTTTGCCATGTGTGTTTTAACCCCTGCATAGTTTATTCTGCCTGTTTGGAGTTTTGCCAACATTTTCCATTTCAGATGATGGGTTGAACTTCATGCCTGATATATCTGCTGTGTTTCTTTGTCCTCATAACACTGTTTTTTTCACTCATATTCTGAAAGAAATCTCTGAGGCCTTCACAGCTGTATTTATTCTGAGAATAAATTGCACACATGTGAACCCCGTGTGACTGCCGAAGACAGCTGGCTGCAGCAGATACAGAAATGCACCCTGAGATGACCTTTTGTGACGTCAGCAAATCCATCTTCCTGGTCCCATGTATCACAATTTTTCTTGCCTTGAATTCTTTTATATTTATTTTACATGAAACTGAGACATTAATTGAATATAATTGTCAGTACATTTGATTTGTCTGGTTGTAATTTTTAAAGCTGACCTTTGAAAAATACGAGATCTGACAAAGCTACCATTGATTGTCTTGAAAAATAATATACATTTTGATGTTTTCTCCTTTATTAGTCAGACTCTTAAAGTGATCAAAGCATAGAATAAAACAGCTATCTTCTACCTTGAAAATTAAATGATATTAAAATAGTCGGTTGTGTTGTACATAGTTTACACCAAAAGATTTCAACCTCAAAGATTATATTAGCTCTGCCAGGGGCTTTAAATGGTTGCTTTTGCTCTCTCCGGATTATATTATCACTGTTATTGTTAAAATTAAATAATCCATTGCCTCTTGGCGTTAGGGAGGACATTTTTTTCTCTACTTTAGAGTTGAACTACTATCAGTGTATTTCGTCATGAGGTTTTGCCTTGAATGCATGTACAGTAAACTTATTAAAATATTGGATGTGTCAAACTTAAAAACTAGCTTGTCTTATAATAAGTCTCTTTTTAAGTTTTGGATCTCAAATAATTTACAGATACCTTTTTAACCAAACTCCTTCCATTTCAACAAAATCTTACATGTTTGGTTCATTACTGAGCAGATACAAATAAAAAAGAGCACAAAGAAATTATCCTTAAAATGTTATTTTGAACAAAATTTCTATAGTGGCTTTCAATTGCATTAAATTTGAAACTGTTGACCCATGTGGTTAAATAGTTTGGACTCCTCTGCTTAAGATCATCTGAAACCTGTTAATCTGGAAATCCCAGAACCAGATCTAAACAAGAAGGAGCAAAACATAGTTTCTCTGTTACTTACACATAAAGGTCAAGTTTTATTGTAATAGGTCATTGTATTTACATATTACCTTATTAAACTACCACTTTGATCGGTGCTTTTTTTATGTGGTGCTTAAACTTTATTATCATTGTTTTGAAGTATGTCATCTTTTTAATTATCTTCATCTGTGTTGCTTTTACTTTTCTGTGAAGCAGATTGAGTCACCTTTTGTATAAATGGTGCTATTCAGATGGACTTGTCTTGCCTAAGACCAAGCAGTAGATAAACTGGTGAACACACAAAGGTTTAAAATCCATTAGTGTTGGCAAAAAACAAGCACAAAACACAGTTAAAGGGTGACAACTGTTTATGACTACTGATGTTTCTGTAAAGTACCTACAAACAACTAAAACAACAGTGTTTTTCACAACAACATACAAGAAGCTGTTTCTTCTTTTATTTGGGTGTTTTTTGATTGTGTTGTAACAGTTGTTTTCGCTCTTCTCATTGGTTATCTTAGATCGTGTGCCCATGAGGTCATCCATGCTGGTCCTGTTTCTCATCTTCAGTGCCCAGGCTGTGGCCCCCATCATAGGGGTCTTGTGCAGCGTCACAACAGCACAACAGGACCACCCCACCTCCATCCCCACTGTGGACCCCAAGCTCTTCAATAAGCGCCGCCACCTCTCACCCAGGGTGCTTTTCAGCTCACAGCCCCCCGATGCGGAGCCAGCAGGGGGACAGGGTGTCAGCAGGAGGACTCGAAGGCAGCCTCAGCACCGGGGGGTGTACTCGGTGTGTGAGAGTGTTAGTGTCTGGGTGGGCAACAAAACCAAAGCCACAGACATCTCAGGCAAAGAGGTGACAGTGCTCCCATATGTGAACATAAACAATGTTAAGAAGAAACAGTATTTCTTTGAGACGACGTGTCACAGCCCTCCATCTGGAGGCTCAAGATGTTTAGGAATTGACGCAAGGCACTGGAACTCCCACTGCACCAACTCGCACACTTTCGTCCGAGCGCTCACTTCATCCGAGAACCAGGTGGCTTGGAGGCTCATTCGGATCAACGTGGCGTGTGTGTGCGTGCTCAGCCGCAAATCGTGGCAGCATTGAAGACTCACCCATAGACTGGCACACAGAACACAATATAGACAGACACAATAAAATGCAGACCGGTGTGTTTCTGCATATAACTTATCACCAAGGACTTCTCACCCTCTGCACAAAGTAAATTATTCTTGTATGTGTCAAAATATCAGGACTGCATGTATACACACCAGACCTGGGTCAAAGAGTATCTGCAAGTTTTAGCCATTGAAGTATTAACATGATTGTGAAGGTGTTTTAATCATCTCTTGTTTTTATAAAAGAGGCCGTTTGGTAAGGTATGTGTGTTCTTTTGCAACTATTAAAGCAATAGACTTTATAGTTGGAAATTAGAAATGTTCTCCTAGTAAAAATCATTACCTGTACTGTTTAAAAGAGCTTGAAGAAAACTTGGTCAATCTGCTACGATGTATTGTATAAATTGATTCCAGCCATTTAAGGTCACATTAAAATTAGAGTTATATTATTGTGTGATGGAATTAGTCAGTAAAGTAGAGTCGTGTGAAAGAAATTAGTTTCCTCATTACAGATTCCTTATGTTTCTATCTTTTGTTACACTTACATGTTTAGGACCATCAATCTGGTCCTATGTGAAAATAATATTTCTTCTTATTAAATTATCAATCCCTGGGATTAACAACTTTTTAAATTCAGCTTTTCTCATTCCACCAAGGCTTAATTACTCACTAACCTGCTCAGTAAAGAAATCACTTAAACAGAACCTGTCAGAGGACAGATTGAAAGATTTCCAAAGTCATTTTTGATTTAAAGAAAATTAAAAACAGATGTTCTTGATGATGCCCAAAATTTGGGGGGATTTTTTTTTTTTGAACTGAAGAGACAAAAGTGGAACTTTTCAGGAAGTATGCATCCGTTTACATTTGGCGCAAAACTAATACAGCATTTCCACAAAGAAACATGGTGGAGGAAGTGTGATGGTCTAGAACATCCTTGTTTCTTCAATAACTTGTTGACTAACAAACTGATGGCACCATGAATTCATCTTTTTACCAGAAAGTCGGCCATCTGTTGGGACGATGAGCTGAAGTGTCTGCCACTCAATAGCTGTAAAAACAAAACAAAGATTTAGGAGTTGGATCATTTGTTTGATAGTTTTCTACATTTAAATGTGACATAAAAGCACAAACGGAAGAAAAGATAAAGATTTTTTCACATCACCCCATTTATGCAAGTCATACTGGCTCTTTACCTTGCTTATTTTGTAAATCCAGAATAGTATGACAGTCTACAAATGGTGGAATAATCAATTGTATTTGTCTTATTCATTTTCCATCAACTTTAAAGATATTTTGATGGTCATGAAAATTGAAGAAAATTTTTTTGGCCTTAAGATAAGAAAACAATATTGGAATCCAACCAGTCTTAAACTAAGCAGTGATGGAGGGTTATAGCATTCAAAGACAATTGACCACAACCCACAAGACAGAACAATTTTATGTCTTTCATAGTGCATGTTTTTTTTTTCTCTACTGAAGGAGCTGAATAATTGTCACGTTTGGAAAGAGAAGTGAACCGTATTCAGTTGGTTGCAGTCTAGCACTTTACCACAAGATATCAATAAGCCAAAGTAAATATAATGCAGTTTGAAAATGATATATATGTAGAATCTCTTGCTAGTTTAAACTATACTTTAAGAGTTTTTCATTCTCCCAATTCCAAAATATCACTTTTATAAAAACAGCCTTAGTTTAACAGAAACTTTAGTCTTTCTTATTGAAATAGAGTATTTACTGCTCATAAAGGAATTATGAGGTACTATTAAATGCACAGACTATCCAGTAGCATTTTCACTGAATTCAGCTTTCTCCTTACATTTTGTATGATGTAGAGCCTAATCAAACCACAAAACTACAATAAAATTAGCCCCAAACCTGCAGACAGCACGTTTGCCCTGGTTCAACGTGCAATTTAAGGGGCTATTTTTATGACCATGAACAACATTTTATATTGGAAAAAGAATTATGATGTACTAAATTCTAGATTTGGACAAGGAAGCGGGCTTGTGGACCAAACCACAGCTGCACTGTAAGCCACAGCTTCTGAAAACACAGCATTTCGGTTTACAAGTCTATTTGACTGTAGCTTTTACAAAGCAGAGGCTAAAATCTGTGTTGTTAATAGCAGCTGAGTCAGTCACAGTAAAAGGCCCATAAAAGTTTTGGCACAGCAACACAGTCAAATTTCTTGTAATCATTTTTGTCTCACTGTTCGCCGTCTTAAAGAAAACCCGTCTAGCTGAGAAAGACTAATAAAACCATTCCGCAGATACAATTTAACCCAGGTCTGTAATAAGCAATATGTTCATTTTTTTAAATAATAAATAATTATGTTTATGTTGTTATTTATTAAACATATACAAACATAAACTGTATGTTTCATGAAGTGGTTCCTGCAACTATGAAGAAACATCACAAAAGACTATATGAGATTTGCAGCTTTCAGTGGAAAAAAAAACAAAACAAAACAGACAAATCTATATGTTTTTGACAGATCATGAACTTTATTTATTGCTTTGGCTGGTCTTTATGTTGATTCTTCTCACCGTCATTCTACAATTGATATGAAACAACAGGTTTAAGAAATATCCATTAAAAAAGTAAGACGGCAAATGATCCGTGAGGCCTACTCACTGATTATGTCATGGCTTAGCATATTCTTTGTTTTGACAGGGACAATTTGTTTTTATCAGCACACAAAAAATTGGACTGCTGGCATTCACTCTGTATTAGTAGGGATATTTTGGGGTTCCCCAGCCCAGTTTTGTATCACAACTTGTGTTCATGAGCTGGTCTTATGAAACTCCAGATAGGTTAAACTGAAACTGAAATGAAATGATGAAGCTGGAAAGGAAGTGTTTCACAATAAGACATTTCATTTTTAATAGTTTCAACCTCTCAGATATAAATGCAGTTTTTCAACCAGAGATCTTGAATCTTGAGGCCTTGAGGAGCTACTATACTTAAAGAGCTGCACCCAAATCAGATGCAACACTTCCCTCTAGTGGACAAAGGCTAGAACTAAACCTTGTCAGAACCTAACCTTACTGAACATGTGGAAAATCGTTCTAGTGTCTATACAATAAACAGTTTGAAATTAAAGTCTGGTGGTAAAATGAAAAATACAGGAGTGGCCATAATCAAGATGTTATATTTACTGAAACAATTCGAGAGGAAATATAATAAAATTTGAGTTGATTGGATTTATTCCTGGGTTCTACATTTATCCCACAAAAACTGGTTATATTAAGTCCATTTTAATTTAATTATTAAAATAAAGCTAGGTGTTAAAGGGGAGATATTATGTAAAATTGACATTTTTGAGCTTTATAGCATGTTAAAATTTTGTCCTCTGTTTATGCCTGTTTGAGAATATTAATTTCTCAAACATGCATTTCTCAATGCATGTTTGAGAAAACCTTAAATCTTTCATTATAGCTGTGAGTCCTTTGGCGTATGTTTCTAAAATGTCTCTGGGAACCAAAAACATTTGCCCATCTTTCTTTTCAAAATAGCTACAAAATAATCAGATTGGATGGAGAGTATCCATAAGCTTACATTTTTAATTTAGTTCAGGCAGTTGATACAGATACACTTTTTAATTGAAAACTGTGGTGAAATTGTAACTAAGATCAGAGTCTTTCTGAAAACATTCAAACAAATTAAAATCCTGCCTAAAATGGAACACAAAAACTACAAACTACATCTCTTATTAAGTACCTGTTTAGATTTCAGTTTAATTACAATGTGAATAGGGTGACAAATATCCATTCACTTTCACTCAAACGCCAGTAAAGTTTTACAGAAGTGATTTACAAATCCCTTTTCTATAGCAAATCTAGTATAGATTCTGTACTGTTTTGTTTCATTAAAGAAGTCCATTTACTTGATCAATGAAGAGATAAAAAAGAAAATTACAATGATTTGTGGATTTTTAATAAAAGTAAAATGTATTTTTTATGGTATGTGGCAATTTCAATTGGCCAGTTTCAGTAACTGTGGTGAGGAGTTTGGATACCTCTGATCTAAGCTGTTGTATTGTAGCTCTGGCTGTGTGTTTATGATAACTCAGACCATTATGCTGCCACCACTATGTGTCCTTGTGGGGCTAGGGTTAGGATTAGCAGCTGTCATTCATGTATGTTTAACCGCAATTGATGGATAAAGTTGGCATTTCTGACTTTGTCCACTAGATGGTGACAAAGAAATTTTAAAATCTGCTCTTTTCATAATTTCATCTAATAGAAGGTCTTTCTAATGTATAATGCACTCTGACACATACAAAAGATTCAGCTAATGATGGATTTGTAATTGATGCTACTCCTGGTGATAGGTCACGGGTTGCCTTTTGACACCTTGACAGTAAATCACCAATTATTTCTGAGAACTGAATTACACATGACGCTGATGCAATCTCAAGAGCAGTAATTATTTTACCATGATCATATCTCTGATGCTTGATGCCTCTTGGATCATGATGGTGACTCACAGTTGCACCATATGGCGATCAGATTACACCACAGTGTCCAATTTGCATGTGATGCACAGTAAAGACGGTTGAGGAGGATGGAGAGACGGTGACGGTGTAGGGATAATGGGATTTTCACTCCATTAAACCCACAGGACGTAATATCAGTGTGGGTATATTTTCTCAGAGATAATTACATGACAGAATCGGATGGTCAGATGTTACGTTGACAATGAAGCAGTTGAATAATTTTACACATTGAAATCGATAGTCAGCAGTGTCAAATAGAATCTATCTATCTATCTATCTATCTATCTATCTATCTATCTATCTATCTATCTATCTATCTATCTATCTATCTATCTATCTATCTATCTATCTATCTATCTATCTATCTATCTATCTATCTATCTATCTATCTATCTATCTATCTATCTATCTATCTATCTATCTATCTATCTATCTATCTATCTATCTATCTATCTATCTATCTATCTATCTATCTATATAAATAAATAAATAAATAAATAAATAAATAAATAAATAAATAAATAAAATGAGTAGGCAGTGATCTGATGTGTCCCGTGATTCACCCAAACTGGTCCTCAAACAGTGGGGTCGCTGTTTCCCTCCCACAGCATGGCAGAAAACAAAGGCGGCACAAACATGAGAAGCTTAGATGTCAGAGTGGGTGAACCCCAGCTGACCCCCTTCGGCCTGCACAGATGACAAAGGGCGCTGGTAATGTGCCATATCGGCCTTTAATGCATGGAAATGGCTTGGATTCAGACTTAAATTGTTCACAGATCTTTCTTTTTGTTTCTTTTCTTTTTTTTGCAACTGTAAGCACATATCTAAAAAATATAAATTTGTATATTTTTTTAGATTATGTTTACATTGTGTAAAGATTAAACATAAATAAATAAAATTAAACAAGATTTTTCAAATTAGTCCCTTGGGGAAGGTCATTAGCAACAGAAAACTGTTTTTTGATTGAAATTACCGTAAATAATATTTGCTAAACTTAGACATAAACAGCAGGAAATGAAGCAAACATTCCTCAGAACCAGCTAATTGAAATGAGTTTAAAGCCAATAAAAATTAATTTTTAACATCTTGTGAAAAAGAAAAAGCAATAAAAAAATGTCTGGACAATGAAAACTGCAACTGACAGTCTTGAAGAAAGATTCCTCCAGGGAATCTAGGATACAGTGTCATCGATGGTGTTGAGTCAAAAGGGACACACAGGTTTTTTGATCTAAAGTGAACCCTTTATGCAATAGTCCTTAAGTGCATGAAACAATGTGCTATTCCTGAAAACAAAACTGTAAATGAGGGCAACACAGCACAGCAATGTGACCTCACAACATGAGGATTCGGGGAGAATGTAATTTCTTCCTGATTCCACTTAGTCGTACAATGCAAGTGCAAGTTTTTCTCAAGATATAACAGAATCAAACTTTTTCCCAATCATGACACTACATACCATCTGTACATCATTGACAGGAAATGCAAGTTTCTTTTGCAGTTTCTGCAGGAAAATCACTATAAGCAGAATTTAAATGAACTGAACTGAATATTTCATTTGACGATCATGAATGTATTCAAAGTATTAGAGTAAGCAGAGCTGTCTGTATGTAGACTTAGTGTAAGAGTAGACTTGGTGTCTGTTTTAGTCTGTGTGTAAAATGTACACAAGACAAGACTATATTTTCATAATAAACAATGATATCAGTGACTCTTGTAGGACAGTGTAGTCCTGCCTTTGCTTTATTTCAGATTATACAAGTACAGTGCCTCACATTTTGTCACATTACAAACCAAAAACTTAAATGTATTTTAATTTTGGTTTTATAAGATTGTCCTAATCAAAGTACTCCATAATTGTAAAGTGGAAGGAATGTGATATATAAACTGAAGTGTTTTTACAATTAAACTAGTAAACACGTCTGACCTGTCAAACAAAAAGTTGTGGACAAGTTGAAAGTAGGGTTCTGTTATAAAATAACATCTAAAACCTCAGAAAGATCTATTCAGTGCATCATCCAAATATGAAAACAGTATGGAAAACTGGAAACTTATAAAGAGATGAACATCCAAGCTATTTCAATTAAATTTCATTCAACAGAGTTTGTTAAACCCAAAGGGAAATTAAATGATGTTTCAACTTAAACTAGCCAAGTTTCTTCAAAGAGTCATTCAAAATGATGATGACAGTGGGCAGGAACTTTTTCTGCATAAGTTTGCATTGTCATCCTTCTTTATCAGCTGGTTGAGTCGTCACCGATGCAGCTTGAAAGTCTCAAGAAAGTGGAAAATGGAATAAGGTGCTCTGAGAACAAAACTGAAAATTTGTCCCAAAATAGAAAAATGCTCTGCATTGTGAAAAATGAACACTGCACATCACACTAAACCCACCATACCATAATTACTATGAAAATTAATTAATTTATTTATTTCAAACATGATAGAAGTATAAAGTCACACACATAAACAAGGAATGCAAAAGATACATATTTTTATACCACAGTGATCTTATCATGCTCAAAAAGGAGTAGGAAATTTATGAACTCCTACCCCATAAACTTAAACCATATTTTCAGTCGGACCCTCATTATTAAGTCAAAAAAATAAAAAATCGACTTTGGTTAATTAATTTTCCATTTTATCTGGGTTTACATATGTCTAAATATATACATTCATACAGCCATACCCACACACACTCATATGCGTTAGCCTCAATTTACATACATATTAGTGCTATCGCTCACTCATATTTCTATATCTTGTGAAAATTACCTCCTTATATTTCCTTTTAAATTGTATGAAATTTTGACTTTGGTTTAACTCCTCATTTAACTTGTTTCCTAATTTTACACCATGAATTGAAATTCAAATACTACCATCTTTACAGTGAAGCTGGTCACAGTTAATAGGAAGGCTGATTGAGCAAAACAAGGCAGTACTGGAAGAAACCCAGTTAGATGTCTACCCGTTATTTTCTTCCAGTCTGACTGTGGTCCAATTTTGCCAAGACAAGACTGTTAGAAATGTACTCTAAATCACCTGTAGCTGCAAGTACAAAAAAAGGCGGTTCTATCCATGCATACATGCCACAGTGACCAGATTTTTATTCATAAAAATGTCCTTTTTTAACAAAAAACACAACAGTCTCCATTTCACAATTACGCAGCACATTGTTTCCTAAGAGTTTAGGAAAAAGAGGCAATTTTTGTTGCACATGAACAGCAAAGAGTTTACTCCCGTTTTAATATGTCTCTCAAGTCAACAGTAACAACTGTTGTTACAAGAGTACAAATAAAAACTAGATTGATCAAAAATAGAATAAAAATAACAGATGCCACGTCTGTTACACCCCCTGATTCACACAGATTGTTATATAATTAGTGGATTTAGTCATAGCTGCAAACCAATTTTCCTTGCAAATGAGGCCGGTTGAAAAAAATTCATTACAGCAGAATTTCTCATTGACCAGGTCACTAAAGCCAACGTCAAACACTGATGTAACCCATGTGGAGGAACCGTTTGATGTTTGTTTCTCAGGGTCCCTAATGGACCCTGATGGCCCCCTCCTCCAGAGCGCTCCCATCACCATTGGGCGGTAGCAGCTTCCCAGGCAGCCTGAGCAGCTTGTGCGCATGTTTTCATATAGACTAACGGGGCAGGTTTTCATCATCATTGCATGGGGCTGATGTTCAGTGGTAGGACGCGACTGTTCGCAAAATAAAACCAAAACAAGACAAAGGCTTCTGATCGGACAAATCGACAAATTCAGGCGACATCATGAGCAAAGTGCAAGGCGGGATGAAATGCGTGAAATATCTGCTCTTCGCCTTCAACTTCATCTTCTGGGTGAGTCCGCGATGGAAATGAATTTGCGTGGAGACGTTGTTGTTCATATGTAACACTTGGATGTGTGGGCATATTCTGATATTTTGTGATTAGCATACAATCGCAAAGGCAGAAGATTTCCGTCGTTTTTAAGCGACAAAATCATCTTTACCGATGGCAAGAAACTGTTGGCGCCTTTGTGATCCACTTCGCCTCACATTGGTGTTTACATGTTCAATATTTATGACACGCCATATGCGTACCATTTATTTATACTGTGTTTTAATGGGAGCCTACTTTAAGAGTTTTAAAGAGAATATATTTCTGCAGATCGTTATTAAGCACCTGTTCAGTACACATCCTCTCTGCGTCTGCACTACCTCCCTACTTCAACCCATCTTAATACACATATTGATCTACTTTTCATTTTATTAATCTAACAGCGCTGAAGTAATATAGCAGCCTTGTTATAAATGATATATAAAGTGTGTTTAAATATTCATTTAGGAAAGACAATCTCTGTTATATTCAGAATGATTTATGTTGCATGTAAAGCACCCTGTCTACTCTACAGCACATGCTGTTCATTAGAGCTGCACTATGCTGCTATGTTTCCAACACATATCCCTTCTGATTTGGCATTGTGTTGTGACTTTCCTATTCCAATGCTGGGTTCAGTACAGAGCATTTTTTTAGGAGGCATATTCATTTTGCAGAAGATGCTGCATCAGTTTGTTTTAGTTTGATGAGCTGCTTAGAGAAAGTTTAGATGGACCTTTGGCTGCATGGTGCTTGCTTTTCATGCACTGTCTCATCATCTGACATAAATTAGCTGCTGCAGCCTAGCCTATAAGAAGAAGAAGAAGAAGTCAAGCCTCAGTTAACTTGGAAAGATGGCCTGATTTCACAAGCCACACCCAGGCGTAAATACTAATCTGCAGAATCAATATGCCCGTTAAATAGCACCATTCTGACAACATAAAGTAGGATAAAATATCTCACAAAGAAACAAATTATGCTCCAATAATAACAAAAACAAAACTTCTAGAAAAGACAAGTAAAAAAAGTGACATATATTGGTTTTTAAAGAGGTACAAAGCAGTCTCTAATGCTTCTGGATTGCAGTGAACCACAGTAAGAGCCACTGTCTACAAATTGATGAAACAACAGTGGTGAATGTTTCAAGATGTGGATGGCTAACCAAAATTACTCTAAGACCGCATTGATAACTCTTTCATTAGTCCACAAAGGAACCAGACCTAACAGGGCAGAAAATGCATTTCCTGGAAAATCCCAAGGGAGAATTACTGCTCTGTAAAAAGAACACAAAAGCCTGTCCCAAAATGATTATGAAGGTAGTCAAAGTCTGGACATAAGTCCAATACATGTAAATGTGCATCAAAATTCCTCCACAGACTCATAACTTGCTGCTGCCAACTGTGGTTATTAGGTTTAGGAGACAGTTACTTACAGTGTTTCACTTATGATCTTGTTTCTTTTTGCTCAAATTATCATTGGCAGATATTGCAGTAAAATTAGTTAGATCATCTAACATTTAAGAGTGACAAGAAAGCAAAACATATTTTTTTACAGTACTGAATATTTTTAGATTGTTTTAAATAAATTGCAAAGAATGAAAGAAAAGTTGCATGTGAAGGCTTGTTAAAGAGAATTTAGATTTTTTTAATGTTTTTCTCTTCTGTTCTTCAATTTCTTGTATAACAGCTTTGGTTTTTGCTGGCATCAGTTACATATTCATTTGATTGCACCCCTGGTTTAAATTCACATAATCTTCTATTAGTTGTAAATTCAGAACCAGAGCTATTTTTCATTTCTTGCTCATTCAGAGAGGAAAATCAATACAGATACAAAGGCAAATGTCATTTTGGTTGTCAGCTGTGAATACTGGTGTTTTACTGTTAAATAATACACTATATATGAGTTTAAGAGGCAGCATTGATTCTGTGCTCTGTAAGATGATCTCTTGTCTCACCCCAAAACTGACAGCAGCCTCTTTGTTTTTGCCATTTTGAGACAGAAAGGAGAGCTCTTGTGGCTAGAGCCAAAAGAGGCGTACAGTGCGCTGTCATTTTGGGGTGCACAGCCAACATGCAGCCAATGCCAACGTGAGTTACATCACCAAGGCGCTGTGAGGCTGGCACAACCAGTGGCTGAAGTGCACCCTGGGAGATGGCCCCCTGATGTTCTTGTTCTAAAAGTCCATGTAGACAAGTGAGATACTGCAGCAAGAATCTTCTTTTATTGATAATACCCATTAGGCAATCAGGTAACACTTTATTAGGGTTCAAAAGATTAGGAAAAAAGAGAAGAAGGTGCTATTTATTGATCACACATTTTGGTTGTCTTCTTAGGATGTCAGGGTTTTGGTTCATGTGGGGTTTGAGAAAAAAAAATTTTTTTCTCAGGGTTTGTTTCAAGTCTGGCCACACCCAAAACAGGAGCGACAATTCGCAGCAAACATACTTGAACTTTTTCTTTTCAGTTTCTTTTATCAGAGCCAGAGTCGCTGAAGAGGTGAACCATTAACATTCCTGGCACGTGCCTGTTTTGAATAAACAGAAAGAAAACAGGCAGTGAGCATCAGAAACCATCTCACTGGTGAGACAAGAACAACAGCGCCACCTACTGAAGAACGTTAACTAACAAGATGGTATAGTCAAAAAAAGCAAACCATAGATTAATTTTAGGGGTTTGATCAGTCATTGATCTGGTCATTTATTTTTTTTATTTCAGTTTAACGTTCTGTGTCCATAACTACACCCCATAAATACTCCATGTCAATATCTAATAAGCAAAGTTGAAACTAATATGGAAAAAACTTAATAAAGAACAAAACATACCCAAAATTATTAGGAGCATTCAAAATACTTACCTCTTTTAACAATTATGTAAAGGGTTAGTACTTTGTTTTCTTGATTGTAAAGGAAAGAATAAGGACAATAAGGCTCAAAGTGTCACTATCAACTGTTAGAAATAAGAAAAATAATTTTCAGAAATCTTTATTATTTATTGTATTTTTGGTTTATTAAATTATTACTTTGGAAATGTGATCGTTTTGCAGTTGTCGGGCTTGTTGGTGCTGGCTGTGGGTCTGTGGCTGAGGCTTGACCCGAACACAGTGAAGCTCCTGACAGGCGATGGCGCTCCTGACACCTTCTTCATCGGTACGTTGCAGTTTTTTGGTCTCCCTCGCTCACCTTACACAATTAAAACATTTTTCAACTTCAATGCATTAAGAGTATATAATTTACATTTGAAGAAGGCAGCATGCTACATATAGATCTTTTCAATCCGTGTTTCCATTTAGGCCAATACCAAATTTAAAACAGCACATAGATGAAAAACTTGATCATAAAGTATTTCTATTTCTAACTTTAACATATTTAAACCTGAAATATAAGCTTACATCATTAGCTACATGACATCAGTAGGCCTCATATGAACGAGCTAATTATATCACATGGTAATGCGAAGTGTCTAAGTGTAAACCATGCAGGTTCCTCCTTTGTTTTTGTCTTCCAGAGAAGCAAACCTATGTCAGGATGCATGAGCAAATCCAATGTGTTAGTAATTACAGCGAATGAAAATCCAACATTTAATTTCTTAGCAGGTCAGAATATTATATCAGACCAATAAAAGAAACGGATGTAATAATAAAACATGGGCTTAAATGAAAGTGTAATTAATAGCAGCTTAAAAGGTGCTATGATTTTCAAATACTTTTAATCTGATGAAACCTAAAGGGAATGGATATTCCAATTTATTGAATATAGATGTTTTCATCACTGCAATTTCATCATCAGTTGGAAGCATTAGTAAAAAATTGATGTTGCATTCAAACCATTTAGATGGAAGATGGGTGCGGTTATTCATGTGGTCCATTAACCACTTACCACATATGTCGCTTCCTGTTAGATTTGAATCTAATGTAAAGTTGCTCTCATGTGAAAGAACACTGCTGGCTTCTGTGTGGTGGTTACTCAACATATTTGCATACATTTTTAGTTTAGAACATGTACGTTTTACCTTAAATAATACTATGGCTTGTGGGAAATGAATGTTCTTAAATTACTGTGAAGATTTCCTTTTTAAGTTTTTTTATGGCATTTATTTAACAGTAGCTGTACAGGAAGGAGGGCAGAGAGAGAAGTGGAAGACATGCAGCAAATGGCCCAGGGCCGAGAATCGAAACTAAGAACAACTGCGTTGAGGACTGTAGCTTGTGTAAATAGACCACCTGCTCTACCACTGAGCCATGTGGCGCCCCCGGAGCTTTTCTTGTTATCCTAAAATAAACCGAAAGGAACACCTCAAAGTTAGCTTTATACTCAGACCCAGAAGGATCTGCAGGGGAAAATAGCAGCAAAATCTGTGAATTTTGGAAACTGCAAAATTGCTGAGTGAAAATGTTTATAAGTTATAAACTGATGTGTCTTGCATTGCCTAACAGATTTGGATTGTTAGAATGAATGAATAAATGAACTGCTCACGGAGATCTTTGGAAATGATAGAAATGCAGCCCTGTTTCGGTTATGTTATCACATTAACTTGGTGACACTTTGTAGTCAGGTGGCTTTTTGAATACTGAATGAGGTTTTTTTTTTTTTTGCATAACTCCCACTAAACACACAGCAGATTATTAAGACGTACAGTAGCGAAGACAAGCAGCCTCAGTGCTCAGTCCTAAATACAACAGGCTCTCTATTTCTTGTTCTGTGTAGGAGCACACGCTTTGAAAGAAGCCTGTTCTTGTTGCTCCCGTTTAGAGCATGACCTAAAATGGTGACTTCACTTCATCAACTCCCTGCTGTCCTGTCATGGAACCAGTTCTTCCCTCAGGAGGAGCAGGTTGGGTGTGTCAGTTGGAAACTCTCCGATTGTCTCTTCTTTTTTTTTAACCGTCATATCTTGGTTCACAGAATTTTAAAAATGTTGCGCACTGAAAGCTGTGGAAATTTATGCAAAGTCAGGGTGAGATATCGTTACAATTTGGTTACATGCAAATATCCAAACACCTGTCAGTTAAATATATTTTTACTCTTATTTTTTTAATCTATTTTTGTCAGTGTTTACTGCAGCTTCACTAAATTTCTTTAAAGAAAAAAACAAAACAAAACAAAAAAAAAACCTGTTTGCTAAATTTACCATCATGTTTCACCGGCGGCAACAAAAAAGCTTCGTTTCAGTGTATAGTAACTTTTGCTGAGTTATTCCTCACTGATGGCCTGATAGGTTGCTCATTAGGTCTGTCCCAAGAAACCCCTTATGATGGATAAAACAAAGAGATCTTCCAAGAACTTTCTACTCTTATTGTTTTAAAATATACATGAAATCGGTTGCTATACTAACAGCGAACTTTGCATAGAAGATTCTGCACCCCAGAACATTCAAAATAACACCTGAACAACATTTATAGTAAGGATGAAAAAATGTGATTCATCGTGGTAAATCGATTATTGAAATAATCAGCTAATTTAGTAATCAATAAATTAATAACTACAGTTAATAATAAGGCCGTGTGGTGTAAGAACAAAACACTCAGAGCAGTAATTAAGCCAAAACTGTATAAAAACATATATATCTTGCATTTAAGACTAAAAACAAACCTTTATCTGAAAGTGGCATAGTTTTAGCTTCACCTGTTTAAGATTCTGTAAAAACAATCTATTAAGGACCTTCTGCAATCCAATTATTAACTGGGTAATCTAAAATATAATCAATAGATTAGCCCTACACTGTAAGTCATGTAGATGTTAGAACTATGTTTTTAGCTGTAGATGCATCTTTTATCACAAATGATACAATAGAGGAATGTTGTAATATCAGCATATCATGTCAGTAGACTCATTAGAAATAAATTTATTGAAAATAATAGATATTTCTGGTGCCATTTTGAGGTTTGCATAAATATAACAACATTAGGAAGTTTAATTATACTTTTTCTATATTGTTTCCTGTACATGGGAATCAGAAACCTTGTTAGTATGGTTGATAATATAGAAAAATATCCCTGTTTAGATTCATGGAGGAACAACTTGTTGATGAACAGTTCTGTCAGCAAGCCAATACTGCTCTGTGGAACCCTTCCTCTTGGAGGAATAATATTAATAACAGCTCATGTTCCACCTACATATGATGATTTAAAGCTTTAAAAATCTGAAGTAGCCTCAGTGAATGAGTAGGTGCATAATTATCGGAGGCAGCTCAGCATCTCCAATGAGTTAGTGTGTGCAGCATAAATCTGATTTACTCTTCTCGTTTTATGAAATTAGATCCAGGCTGAATGACACCTGGAGCAATTTGGGCATTTGTTTATTTGCAACATGGTGCCAAGGATCAGTCACAACAAAATAAATGCCATCGTAAAGTTCCCGGAAACAATAGTAAGGCATCACTAGGAACAATTCACCTCAGGCACAGAGAGCAAACACAGTGCTACCTTAATAAGACAAAAGAACAGCATTCCCTGTGGATGATTCACTTGCCTTACTGTCACCTCTGCACTTTCCAGTGTGTATAGAACCATCGCGTGTGTATATAAGATAGGGACAGAGTTTAACTAAGAGATAATGCAGATGTTTACACTTACTAATGCCTGTTTCTGTCTCATACCTGCTTTAAAAACCACCAGGGCTGCTTGGTCTGTGTCTGCAAGATGTCACTGGTTTCACTAACAGGACGTTCTATAAAAGAACAAATGTTAAAATGACTGACTGATGGAAAATGTGTAGACACCTTTAATATACAATGGAAGATTTTTTGGCCCAACATTGCAGATATGTTGGGCCAGAAAATTTGCTTTGAATCCGATCATACCACGCTTCAGCTCCCTCCAGGTCAGCAATCTACTTGCTCGCATTTCCCTGCGCTTTTGTTCGACAACAGGAAAACAACAGCTTGCATTGGGCCCATGTGGGTTAATTATATTGCTGCAGTGATTAGGCTCTAACCACGGACCTCGGGGAGCAGCCTGGTGTATAGTTGCAGCGTAGAGGAGGACTCAGTAGTGAAGGCTGGGAGCAGGGGAGCAGACAGAGGAGGTGACGTCAACCAGACTGGAGACGAGCAGAGACGGTCGTGGTTACCAGCATTTGAGCCATCCAAAATTTGATTTGCAGCTTTACGAGACGGATGGTGTCTGTTCCACTGCTTCAGTTTCCAAGAACATGAAAGAACAAAGCCTACAAGTGAAAACAGCACCAAAATAACACAGTGGAAACTCGCTCAGATCAGTTTTGCTTTTAATTTAACAGTGATTTCATCAAGGACAGGGAAGATCTTATGGCTATATGTGGAGGGGCCAAAACCAGATCCTTTTAGTGGAACTGTCTCAACATCTTCTCATCTCAAAAAATCAGTTTACTTTAGATTTTAGATACATTATTTACAATCTAAAGGCAGTTTGTCAAAACCATTTACAAACACCCATATCCTAAAAATAATCTCTTTGAAGGGAGCAATCAAGTTGACAGCTAGCACTTATCTCCATAGAAAGCTGTGAAACTCGGTGTAGGAGAAGCCTGATAATACAACTGTGAGGGGTGGGAGGCGGCTCTGAAGTTTTGATTTGGTAAAGACTTTTCCACCTACATGTTTCTGCTGTTACCCAAACACAACAAACAGTCTTTTTATAAACCTTCACAAAGACATGAAGGCACGTTGGATCATGCTGCCACCATCAGGTGAAGCTGTGAACTGCAGGAAAATGAAAATTCTTCCCTCAAATGTTTAGATTTTCTGAGAAAAATTAACAAACACTGAATAATCATGATCAACCCTTCTCTGTCTTTCTGCAGCTGTTTACATCCTTCTTGGTGCAGGAGGCCTGATGATGGTCGTCGGGTTCTTTGGTTGTTTTGGTGCCATACGGGAGTCTCAGTGTCTTCTTGCATCGGTGAGTTCAAGTGCTTAAAACTAAACTTGTGTTGTTGTAATGCAAAACTTTATCTTATTTTTTCTCACTCAAAATCTAGAACTTGTAATCCTTCACTTTAAATTTCTATGGAGATTAATATAAATTTCTAGTTTCTTGTTTTATATATTAGCTATTACAGGGTTTCTTTTACTTATTGAAAATGTTTTGAAATTATTTTTCATTTTAAAAGAAGCTGCTGATTAACTAATTTAACAACTTTACTTATGATTCGTTTAAAAAACACTCACATTGTGAGTGTACTGTAGGTTGTACTGTAAATGATCACTGTGATCATTTACAGTGATCATTTACTGAAAAATAATGTGAAAAATAAATACATAAATAACAAAGTATTTGCAACAATAAGCCTTCTTTCCCACTTTTGCAGTTCTTTGCCTGTCTTCTGATAATCTTTGGAGCAGAGATCACTGCTGGTGTGTTTGGATTCTTGAACAAAGAACAGGTGAAATAATTGATTATTGTTTAAGGAACAAATTACGTTATCTCAGCTTGTCAAAACACCAGGAGTTAATCAGTACTCTTTTGTTCTTTTATAATAGATTGCTGAGGAAATCCAGAAGTTTTATAGCGACTCCATTGCTGATAATAACATTAATGGCACTGCCATAGCACTAATTTATCACAAAACTGTGAGTACAGCATAGCTTTTGTCTCATTGTATCCTTAGACCTTGAATCACTGTCATAACCATATTTATTTACCTTTTGCATGAACAGCTGAATTGCTGTGGAGCTACCAATTTTGAGAAAAATCCAGAATTATGCCCAGACCAAACAGAGGACAAGGTAAGATAATTGTAACACTTCTGAGCCACATGGTGGCAGTATAGCACTGATTCTGATTGACCACTTCAGATTCATCCATCAATCCATCCAATTTCTTACACCCTTGTCACTAGTGGGGTCGGGAGGGGTGCTGGTGCCTATCTCCAGCGAGACATTTTGGGCGAGAGGGGGGGTTCACTCTGGACAGGTCGCCAGTCCATCGCAGCACTTCAGATTCTTATTTGTTAAACCTTTCCTTTCTTTGAGTCTTTAGGACTGTCATACTGCAATATTAAACTTCTTCGATGAAAAGCTGTTCATCATTGGATATATAGGGATTGGCATCGCTGGAGTAATGGTGAGAATTTGGAAAACTTTCACCTTAAACTCTGATCTTTTACAATGTCTGAATATCTGTCTAAAGGTTCTGGCTTGTGATTTTCATACAATTATGAATTAGGAGTTTCATCTTGTTACCTGTTTATGTCTGTTTTCAGATTATTGGAATGATCTTCAGCATGGTCCTGTGTTGTGCGATCAGGAACAGCAGAGAAGTTATATAGTTGGGGTTATGACTCCCTCACACACACACACACACACACACACTCACACAACAACAACTGGACCCCCACACATGCGTACAACCCTTTATAATCATTGTATCCGTATGGGTAGAGCAGCACCATGGTTGCATGTCTGTGACATTCCTTTTAGATTAGACTGGAGAGGTGGGGAGGTTAACTGCCCAAACTGCATTCAACACGACACGCTGGATCATTTCAAAGCTTCTCCCCGTGACTTTACCAGCCCAGGAACACTGATTTATTACTGTTATTTTCCATTCTTAATGCTTTGCTTTTTAGCATGACGTTGTGACACTCCCTGCTATTAACATGTTTTTGTTAGATGGTGCTCTGCAGAGTTTGTCATACTGAACTGTAGCTACAACACAATACATAAGGCCTTCTATGACACAAGAATGTTTATGATGGAGGAGTATTGCTGTAAATATGAACTATTTTACACATTTGCAGTCAACACTATTTATCAGGTCCATCTATTTGCAAAGTTTCTCATCAAACTTTGTGTGATTAAGAGTTTTGAGGACTAGCCTACCTTTGCAGAGTGAGTTTCCATTGTGTGCCTATTTGAACCTTTTAAGTTATAGTCTAACCTGCAACTACAGGATAACGTGTGCAATTTTACATATATTTAACATGTACATAACAACTGTGCTTGTTCTCTGCCTCCACTTTCAAGTATTTCTACTGTACAGCACGAATGAAAACTCAAATTGTTAGGGAGGTCTGATGAAGAACTGCCCCTTTTGTAAATCTACAAATTTTTCTGAGGTCAGTAATGTGTTGCGCTGGGCTCTTCTTGAGCACATTTAAACTGTAACAGTAAACTAGTTTGCATTTTGTGGGAATTTCTGTGGATGTAAATTTTGTTTGTGTGCCAATAAGATGTGAAATAGAAAATAATACAGTCTGTTGTTCTGTTAATGATAATTAAACATACTGGGTGCTCATATTGAGTCGTTTTGTTGTTGTTCTGCATTCAAAAGCTTGTTCAGTTCAGCCAAAACAGAACGAGTCAGTCTGACTGCAAGATAATAGCTACAATCACAACAGTTAAATCATTTAGCAATTGAAAACGTGACAAACCTATTTAATCTTGCCATCACGTGGAGACTTGGGTGGCTTATTAGTTACAATAGTGCCAAGTCTCCAGAACAACCATTAGACACAATATACTGTACATGCCAACAGATTGTTAAAGGTTTTGCAACACCAATAAAAATGCATTGGGTGTAATATATGCTGATGGTGCTCTAACAGGAATGGTATGTTCCAATCAGATAAGATTAAAATTTTGCTTTTCAACAAACACTCCAGTTAGGCTTGGTGTAAAACAAAGGATTTTATTTTCCAATGTCCTTGTTAAAATTAATTTCATCGTGAATACTGCCAATTCCAGTACATTTTAAATATACACTGAAAATTTTGATGTCTTTCATTGCAATATTTACCTAACTCAACATAGTTTACCAGAAAAATTCAACTTTCTGCCACGAACTTCTTCTTGGTGAAAACTTCTTGGGCAGGCTGAAGAGACCCAAAACGGCCAGACAAAAAGTATCGTTACTGTTTATACTCCAACCTTATGTCTTCTGGAAGAATAAGCGTTGAAAAGGGGGTTCTACAAAGTATAATAAGCAGTGGTGCCAATAACTTATTCACCAGCAATGAAGGATCAATCCAACTTAACAAATGTACACAAAAGGTGAGATTTTTTAATTCAAGAAAAAAAAAACACTAAGGACACTTTTACACCAAAGAAAAATATTTGCATTAAAAAAAAAAGAAAAAAGAACAGTACACCATGCAACCAAAGTGAATGAAAAGAACATTTTAATGGATATAATGTGTAAAAAAGCTATCATAGTGACAGTATGTAACAGTCATCTCTCACAGTATTAATGTTCAATTCAAGTCAATAATGCTGCCTCCAAGAACCCAATTAATAAAATTCTACTCCATTACAACATAATCCAGTGATATTTACAATAATATAGGTCTGTAAATGTAGAGGTCTGAAGGGCAATTATGAACACAAACTTAATATGTATAATAACATCAAGTTTCGTAAAGGACATGCAAACAATAACAGAATTTTGTATGAGGACGCTTTTTAAGGTTTGGTAACCTTCGTGGTCCCACACCAGTAGGAAGGCTCAAGATCAATCCGATAAAACAACTTAATATTAAAATAGCAGAATACATAACACATTTACAGAATTAAAGCATAAACTGGGCCCCATATATTTAGCCATCACAAATCTTATTTCTAAGTGGAAGGCTTTGTATGATGAGACATAAACAGAAACTGTGGGGAAAATGTATATAAAATAATAAAGATAACCTGTAAATAATAATAATAATAATAACTTTTTTACAAAATTGAAAAATTAAACACAAAACGAGGTCTGAGTGAGTTCCTCTCCCTCATAGAGGGAATCCGGACATGAATGTTTTGGGACTAGGACAGATGAACACAGTAATTCTGAGTCCACCATCTTAAAAAGGTCAACAGATTCAAGTGCAAACAATGGGCTCAGTTGGTTTCTAAGTCACAAAAGTGTGCAAAATGCGACACAGCTGTCAAACTATAAAGATGATTTAAAAAAAAATAAGCTTCTGAGTCAGAAGCTTTTTTTTTTTTTTTTTTTTGCTGTAAACTGATTGTAGCTGCCAGTAGTTACGCCAGACCCAGTGTGTAGATAGCCTGCTGATGCAGCTCAGAAAGATGGGAAACTTGGAGAATAGTTGTCCAGGATATATTCACCAACACCAACAAAATACATGACCTGTGCAATTCCAAACAGAGGTGCAATGACCAAAGCACGACAGCCTGCCCCCTTCAGGAAGGCGGACGGCCCCTCCTTCCTCATAATTTTACTGTCAAGACAAAAGGATGGGTATAATTAGAGCCAAGTATGACGAGGTAAGTATGCATCAGGTGATGGTGTAGAAAGAATGTGCCATCTTACCTCACACAATCCATAACTCCATTGTAGCTCTCCTCACTTGCTCCTTTGTTGAGGGACTGCAGTCTGGTCTTCACCACTGCAAAGAGAGAACATCCTTTAAAACTTGTTGCTACTGGTACTTGATGACAAACAGATGAAACGAAACCTACCATCACAAGGGTTGACTGCAACCGCAGCAGTAGATCCTGCAACACACCCTGACAAGAAGGCCCAGTAGAAGGGAGATGACTCTGCGGGGCTGGGTTTGCCCAGTCGGTTCAGGTTTGCAAACAATGGGAAGTAAACAATAGAAAAGGGTACATCCCTGAAAGAAATAGAACAAAATCTTCATTAGTAAATGTTAAACGTTTGATTTTTTTCTTTTATATGGAGTGGGGGGAAAAAAAGCTGTTTTTGAATAAAAATGAGCTTCACCTCATCAGTGTTGCCCCCAGGCCCTTGTACAGGCCCTGGATGCCCTGTTTTTGCAGGAGTTCCTTCGCAATCTGCGTTGCCGACACGGCTCTTGGTGCAGACATCACAGGGCCGGAGTTGTACGAGCGGCTCAGCACCGTGTTTGTCACCGCCAGCTTTGTGGGAGAAATCATCACTGGTTTCTGTTGTTGGGCCGCTTGAACAAAAAAAAAACAAAACACATTAAAAACATTACAAATTCAAAAATTAGGTTATAGGATGAAGTACCTTCTCCGTTACTTAGTGGTTTTCTTACCAATTCTGCCCGCATCCTGTAGCTGGATTTTGAGCATTTCCATGGGGGTAGTAACAATAACTTGGCACATGCCTGCACCACACCCTGCTAGCATTTCTTTGAATACTGTTAAGCCTTTTCTGTTAACAGAAAACAATGAGTCAGACATAAGTCATGACACATTAAATTTCTAACAGATACTAGACAAGTTCACTCACCCGTCCTTGGAAAGGTGATGGCGGAAGAGGTCATTAGCTGCCAGCTTGATGGCCTTCTCAGGGGTAACCAAAGTCAAGTTTACTGCTGCCCCTAAGGAACAAACAAATTCACAATTAGCATTGATGTCACAATCTAGTTTCCAATAACAGAGAAACAACATTGCCTGACAATATTTTTATAACCTCATAAAATAGAACTCAACTTAAAGCTGATTCAATAACTGGCATCTCATGAAACATTACACTTAAGCACTGTTTTAAAGGAAATGACAAGAAGGCAGAAAAGGAATGGTAAAAGACAAATAAAACAAACTTAAAGTCTAAAATTCAGACAAGTTTTTCCTTTTTAAAATGAGTCAAATAAAGTATGTAAACATGTTAACTGCAACACAGAAAATGAATCAAAAGTTGTTAGTGACAAGACAGGCTGACTTGAACACTATACACATATTTCAGACTTTGGACAAACTTGCAAAGTTATCTGTTGTATTAAAACATAAAAAAAACAAAAAAAACTTTAGTTCAGACCAGATTAATTTGCAAGATCAAACAAAGACTGTAATGTTATAGTCAAGGAAAGAACAAGCAATGACAGGATGATAGGACAGTGAAGAGACAACCAAGTAGTTAATGACAAGAAGTCAAATTACAGAATAGATGGCAAAACATAAAACTTGAGCCTATAGTTTTAAGTAGAGCAATATTGTAAGAACCATTAATATTTGCCTCCAGCGTGGCTGCGCCTTATCGGCTAGCCTTCAATATCCCAGGGGGACCCAAGTCTGTAATATGGAAAAACACAGATGCAAACAACAGCATTCCTCACAAGAGCAAACGCCTAGCCTAATGTTCTCCTTTTTTTATGCAGATTTAAACACATTTTTTTTAAAAGAAAAAAAACCCACAGTGTGTGGTACCGTGTTTAACAGCATCAATAAATTGGAATTGGTTTTGACATTTACTTTGATTTTATTTCAAAAACCAAGAATAGAATTACTGCACAACAGCTAGACACGGAGCTTACCATTTTCCTAAAATTAATCCTATAAAAATGGAACTTCCACATGTGCTAACCTAAAGCGTCTTAATAATCAGGTGTATAATCTTACCTCTGTACATTCCAAAGTATCCCTCTGATCGAATAGTTTTGACAAGGCAGTCCATCCTTCATTAAACAAAAACAAAGAAACATTAACTTTAAACTTGCATTAACTTTAAACATTACATAAACTTGCTGCACAAGGGAACAGAAGATTCTAGAATATTCATTTGGGCTGTAAAATTCCACTCAAATGAGCTAAACGACTTCCTGAAAAAAAAAAAAACTGTGTCAACAATGTGAAGCTGTCACAATCCATCAGGTCAGGACACGGTGACTGGTATTCCATTAATGCGTCATTGTGGAATTAGAAAGGATAGCACCAGATTAAACACAGAGACCACACATCAGTGTTGTGTAGATTGTAGCTATAAATACTTACATGCTCTTGTAGACTTGCTGCCCACTTCTTTGGTTCTGTAACCTGGTCTTAGCCAAGTCAACAGGGAAGACACATGTAACCCCAACAATGCCGGCAATACCGCCATTAATGAGCTTGGCAGGGAGGCTGAAAGGTAACACAGAAAACTGTTTTACTAAAGCGCAATGAACACATTACTTATTTAAAATAATCCAAATAAAAAAATATTACAAAGCAAAACTCTAAGATTACTTTTTATAGATAATTCTGTTGAGGTCAATATTATGAGGAGCAGGAAAACAGTGAATGAGACTTACCTGATCTGCTGCTGAGACATGCTGACTTTTATATGTCACTAGTGACGATAGAAGATGCAAAAATGGAGAGATGTAGAATCAAGTGTTTGCCGTTAAGCTGGTAAATAGTGTCCTGGAGAGATAAAAGCAAAAAGTCAACAGAATCCTGAGTAGCCACAGACTTTTAAACACTGAACTTATCCCACCCACCCAGAGCTGCGGGTTTAAACTTATCTATATGCCTCAGAGTCACATGGTTGTGATGTACCGACTCACCACAACGTGGGCGTGTTCTATTTACATTCCGGAACGCCTTAAAAGGGCATTCCAGCCTTCCATAGAAATTTTACAGAAATTTACTGGCTACAAGTTAGATAACTCGAGATCTAAAACACGTTTCTTCGTAAGGAAAGTGTCTTCATATAGCACATATCTAAATTAGAAGGACAAGTTTACTTAATAATTTCAATAACTGAATTCCTTCTCCGGCATTAGATTATAATAAAAGTTTGACAGCAAATAATTTTCTTACTTCAGAACAACTGAAAACGTATCATGGTGGCAAACAATACTAACCAATACTAAGACCTTACGGCGTTTGCTGCTTGCAAACAGCAATATACTTTACTCTAGCAAGTAACGTAAAGCATCCATTCAAACCATCACAGTCCGCCAAACTAAAGACAGCTAAGAACTCAAATTCGATTATTTAAAATCAATTCTTGATTCGCTAAAACGTAAATATAGCAAGGTACTTACCAAGTAATTGTCGTATGCAGATTTAAGAAAAGTTTTAAGCCGTTAAAGTGTATTTCGCTTTCAACCACTTTTCACCTCCGCTTTACAGCAATGAATAGACCGACTGGAACTTTCCACTGGTCTTATTATGGCAAGGACTGTTACGGCATACGCCTTAATGACAACCAATCAAAGTTCAGATATCGTTCCTCGTTTCGTCCTTATTGGCCGATCGATCCGTCAGTTAAAATGTTGAGCCAATCAGAGCCCGGAAAATGGAACGAGTGAGTGACTGGAACGAGGCAGATAGCGGGGGTTACATGTAAAAAAGAATCTATTGTTTAAAAAGCTCAAAATTTAATTTACAATTAAAATGCATGAATAGAAAAGCTTGGGGCTAGACTCTCAAAATATATTTTTCATTCTTAACATACTTCTAGTCTTGGGTCTAGTCACGGCTAAGATTAACTGGGTCCTACTAAATATGTCATGGCTAAAGAGCCCTGAGGCGTGGGTGTTGATGGATCCACAAAGGGGAACTAGATCTTTCTGTTCTCTATTCTATGCTACTCCGGATCAGCTTATATTTTTTACAAATGTACTTATTTTAAGCAAAACATGTTTGTTTAAAGAACTCACATTTTAAATTTGTGTAGTTATGCAAAATAAAGCTTATGGAAGCGCCACTTTGTTTTCAGATCAATGTATTAATTTATTGATTTTTTTAAGGATTGTCTCCATGCTAATAAAGTTGTCATTCCTTCAAGAATAGTAATAGTAGTATCATAGGCTTATTTTAACAAGACTATATATACTCTTGCCCTGCTTCCTTTTCACTATTCAACTTTCAGTGTAAATGAGAACGATAGATATCTTGATTTAATGCATAAGGGGTATTTGTATGTTATATCTTTAAAAAAGACTTGGTGCTTCGGATAGCATTACTTTTATTTGAAAATTCCAGTACTGATTTTTTAAATATAATGTACTAATCTATGTCCTTCCCTTCTTTTGCATGATTAAAAAAGTATATTTCTTCATAGGTGCTGAAATGTAACTTAAGTTTTGAGGATGTGCTTGCAGGTTTAGAATTTTACAGAAAATCTTCTTTATACTCAGTATATAAATAAATACTGCTAGAACACTGATAATATCGCCTCTTTAAAATAATATGAATACCATGTATCTTGAGACTTGTGATTGGCAATGTGGTAAATTCTAGAAAAGTTTCTGTTTTAGGTTACTGGAAACAGTTTGGAATATTACAAGCTGAATGCTAAACACAGGAGGATTTTTCTGGAAAGGTTTGAAAAATATTCTGAGAAATTACCAGGAACCGGTTCTATGTATATAACCCAAGGCTAAAAGCTTGTGTAACACAGAGTGGTGCACACTATTTGCAAGTCAAGCAAGTACTTTTTGCAGAGCTGGCATCAACTTCAATCAGTTATTAGCATTAATAGACAACCAGTTGACACGTATGGGGGAAAAAAAATCAAATTAAGGCTTTAGTAGATTAAAGCCTTGATAAATTAAAAACATATTGGGGCAGGCAGTGCAGTAATACTTTAATCTTTGCTAAAGTTTTGGCCTTTTTGACAAGCATGCAATTACACAGATTTGTTTCTACCGATTAAATAAAATTGCATGTTGAAATTTTTGGTTCTCACAAATTTAAAAAGTATCTAATGTAGCTCAGCAGCCAAATGTCAGAGTCTTTATCTATTACAGCAACTTAACATATTTTAAATAGGAGCTGACTGACTAAAGGAAGTATAATCTGTTACTTCTTCGCTTGCATGTGTCAGGTGTTACTCACTAAGCAAATACCAAGAGCACATTTCTCAGGATCAAAAATATATGTTCCTAATGTAATACTAATCTTGTGGCACACTGTAAGCTGTCAGGAGTTCTTTCAACATGTCACTGCTTTGCACGGTCAAAAGTGTATGATGTTTGACTGAAAAAGTGATCGGCATGTTCACCACATAGCTGTGCAGTGCTGAGGCAAGCAAATTCCTTTGGAATCTCTGTTTCATCCTTTAGGTTACTAGGGTTTACAAAACACAACTACAGCCCGCCAGTCTAAGCCACAGTGACCTATCACATGTTAGGTTTAAGAGTCATATCCGAACAACTTTGTAAATCCTATGAGCCAGTTTTATTTTGAGTGCTTCCTTTGTACTCCAGTGTTTCACCAGAAGTAGATTCAGGAAGAGAGAGATGATCTAGCTCAACTTGTTGGAACTTGAAAAAGAACAGATATTTGTAATTGTAGGTCTTTATAGGTCTTTGTATCGTGTAAAGCACTTTGAGCTGCCCTGTTACTGAAATGTACTATGCAAATAAACTTGACTTGATTTTATGTTCTTGTGGGATTTTGTAGGCAAACACACTTGGTCGTGAGTACAAACAAAGAAACAAATAAACAAACCCAATGCTAACTGGAGCAGTAGTGATTCAGGAAAAGAAAGTGAGAAGAGCAATCTATGAAGAAGTATTCAGTATATTATGAAATATTGTAGGATGAGCAAAATCTATCCTTTCTCTTACTTTTCTGTTTTGCTTGCTTTGTAAAACCCTTTGGCTAATGCTTGGGTTTGCAAAGTGCCATAATTTAAGTGAAGGTGAGCTGGCAGCTGAGATCTGTCTTCCATTCCACTTTTAGATACTGTAGGAATCTCCACTAATACCTGCTGCCTGAGAAAGACACACAAATTTTGGGTGCTAACCTCAGATATTATTCATTCACCCAGCACATTCTGTTTTAAAATAACCTTTTATTTTTACTAACTTTATGCCTGTGACTGGAAGTAATATTAACATGTTGGAGGAGCCGAGGCAGAGTCACAACTTGAATATGAGCTAAACAATGTGACAATCCACAAAGACAAAGCATCAAAATACCAATACAAACATCCAAAGTACCGCCAGCAATGATGAGAACGGTTTGATTACTTTGATGATGGTAAATATTTTTTTCAGGTACAGATAATTTTATACCCAGATAAATAATTTTCCACCTGCAATTCTTTTAATAAAATATGAGTGGCCAACGGAATAAAACTGAAACTGATCAATTGTTAGCTTTTCCTCTGGGATATCCTGATGTTAAAAATCAAAATGGCCATACCTATTTTCATTTCTTCTTTTTTCCTCCATTGTATATGACTGTTTGAGAGAACCCATTCTAAAATCTACATGAGTCAGACTAGTAACTTCACAAATATTCTCTCTCCTGTGTCACAAGACTTTAATGTAGTGCTTATTTATGTCAGCTGACTGCAAAGTCAAACAGAGGATCAGGTTTTTAGGGTGTGTCATTGTAAATACTTTGTAGAGCAGTTTTTAGCCCATATTTTCTTATAAACTGGATTTAATTTCTGGTTCTAATATACATCTTTAACAAAGTTAATATAGACTTTCAATTTTGGCTCTTGGAAATTCCTTTTAACAAAGCAGAAACACTCTGGAAATCTAATTTGGGGCCCTTTAGTTATTTTATATTTAAGTAAATTTGTGAGAATCTCTGAGTTTTAGAACCAACAAAAAGCATTAAAATATCCTCATGTTTTAGGAAAATATATTTAAAAGCTTCATATAATCAGTGATTATGAAAGACCAATGTCACGTCACCCCAGAGGATGACTCTATGAAACATTGTCTCACTCAAAGTTCTGAGCTATTTATACTCTCCAGCTGTCTCTGAAACTCCCTTTGTGGACATTCTACTAGCATAAACCCCATTTAGGGTGAGATATAGACACTGCTAACAAACAGACATATTCAATGTGCTGTTTAGAATAGCCTGTAAACAGTGTGCCAAGTCTTTCAGATTTTATATCTGCCTGTTTAATCCCATTCAAAAGAAGAGTTGTGTCAACAATCACATACTTCTCTGAATGACTTCACAGGTGTCGTGGAAAAAAACAGAGGCCTGACTGTAAATATAGAATCAGGAGGTGACCTGCTGATGCAAACAGCCTTGGGTTTGTTATATAGTGAACACACAGCTACGGTAAGAAACAGAATGTGATTAACTCAAGGACATCTGATTCAGAGAGCCATTTAGATGATGAAGTTTTAATTGGTTTGTATTCAGAGAATCTATTTAACAGTAAATAATAAAAGTCTGGAAGACAGTATGGAAACGATGCTAAGAAAAATATGTGGAATTCACTGTAAACTAAGACGTCAAACTATAACTTTATTAGTCAACAATCAGATTAAATAGAATGAAACAGTGCATCTTTATTTTCTTACATAAACAGAAGAATTAAAATGGGATCATGTAGTTGCTTTGACCAGGATAAGGATAAACGCGCCTGACTGGTTTAGCACAGTTAGCATCGTAGCTGTTGAGTCTGAGAGTGCATTCATCCCTGTCAGTTCTGCAGGCACCACAGTGGCAGCTGATAGCTACTGGGTAGGTATATGCAGGGTTGGAGTCGATAGCACAGCCAGGCAGAATGACTGTGCGATATTCCACCTTATCATAGGTGCAGCTTCTCTGAACAACAAAGCGTGAGCGGAAAATATCCCTCATGTTGCTGTCCTGTATGATACACAAACACATGGGAAACAACTGATGAATGAACCTGTGAAAAACCCATTTAACTGGGACACAAACATACAAAGAGTTTGTATCTATATTTGAGTTTCCAAATAATATACTAGAAATAATAGCTAATCTTACCAAATTTATGAGTAAACTAGAAAACTGGCCAACAAAAGATTTGTCAGAATGATTAATCAAAAACTACACAACTACTATGCATGAAACTGTAACTAATAGACTTAGGTCATAGCAGAAGTAATTAATCCATTTTTATTTTTCTCAACACAGTCAGGAAATGCATTTTCTCTTTGCATTTTTGACTCATTTTGATCAAAACTTTATTTTTAAACTTATACAGAATTAATTGAAATCTGAGAATTCTGAGTAAATTACCTCATCTTGGGGTTTACATTATATGACATCTATGCGACAAACTGTTACTTTTTCACAAGGTAAAATTACAAGCATTTTCTCTGTTACTACAAAGAAATACATACCCTTGTGAAACAAACTCCCATGCAGATAGTAGTGTTGATCGCCACACAATAGTCACATTCTGGCTTTTCCACGAACAATGTGAACTCTGTGGGAAGACACATGGGAACAACTGGATAAATCAGCAGAAAAAGAACCCAGCAGCTGAACGCTGATGTCTCCATTTTCAGCCAGGTGGTTTACCCTTAACCAGGTTTGTTCCTGCAAAGTAATGAAAGACAAGCAAAGCAAAAAACATAGGATTACATCAAATGACTTTTCTTTTCTTTGTTCAACAGAATCAAGTTTAAGAGATGCAGTCACTTACAGATCTAGTAATGTTCTGAGTCTGAACATTCTAGATGAACTGTATAGATATATATACAAACATAATCTAATCCATGTTAATCCAAGCTATTATCGTCTATCTGTGACGAAAGAGGTGCACTGAACTTTTAGCCCATTTTGTAGATGACATGAACATATTGATGTTCTTAATGAATAACATGATGAAAACAACAATGTAATTCTGTCCGAAAGCAGTCTCTAATCCAGTGTCCACTAGATGTCACAAAGTGCCACAAATCTTGTGCTAGAAACAATGTGTAAGCTATGAGGGGTTACATAAGCCAAAGAGCAGGTTTAATCACTTTATTCAAAACAAATCAGCCGTTTTTGGATTAAAAATTAACAGAAGTTAAGATGCAATAATGTCTTTGTGTGCATTATTGTGTGTCTGAATTATGTTTTTGGTTGGTGTGAGTTAAAAACAGACGTCAGCAAATATGTAAGCTGGTAAAAACAAATTGGCAGAGCACACACTTTTCATTCAGGTTTATCTAATCTGCTTTCATAGTGGGCATTGGCAGTGAAGCCATCGGTCGCAAAAAAACTACTGATAAATAAAAACTAGAAAAAAACATCCAACAAAATGTTTATATTGGAATTTCTTATCTGTAATTTTAAGTAATGATTGACCAGACTAGTCAAAGTGTCTTGGAAACATTAAGTGATTTCAAAGCAAAATGCAGCAGTTTTGAATGCACTGATGTTTCGGTGCTTATCTACTGTTAGTTTTTAATTCACTTGGATTCATACAGACAAACAAACACACAGTAAATGTGTTTCATGTAAAATGGACATGTTGACAAGGTTATACTCATTCCTCTCTTATATCACAATTGTTTACACAGTATTGTCAACATCTCATAATATTTATCTTTGCACACTATTAGACTTATCCTTTATCAGTGACAAAGAATAATGTATGTCTGAGTGTGAATCAGTGTTAGTGTAACAGGGTAACTCATTGCTTTTCTACATAAATCTTACATAATATATAAATCTATATACATCTTATGAAAACATTATTAGCATCTGTCATTATTATTAAACACTTAAATTATTGTTGCTTGTTCTACAGCAGACATACTAAAATATAAAATCTTATGGTAGCAAAAACTTATTTGACACATACTTAAAAAGACAAAAGCTTAAATCTTTATAAATAGTATGTCTGAAATTATATATTTTTGTTCTAAGCTGAATATTCATTTTACAAATTAGTCATTATTTTTGAAATAACATGCTGGAAAGGTAACGAAAGATGACAACACTAAGTAAAGTAATAGTATCACAAGTGACAATATGATATAGAGGAAGGAGTGAAGACCAAACCCTGAAGACTCAACTTTCCCTCCCCCTTGAATTTTTTATTTAACCAAAAGGTACTGTGTAACCAGGAGACACAAACAGCCCTACCATCAATGTGTCACCGCATCACTTTATTTTACACAGAAAATAGATTTACTGTCAGCAAAGAACCTTTTAATTGTCACCAGTGCGCAACCGGAGACGCACCAACAGATCGTTTTCTTTTATAATCTCTGAAATTATACCAGGCTTCACTGCCTTGTGTCCTTGATGGATCATTAACCTAAGTGAACTAATCTTTATTGTCTGCTGGATGCATTAGAGCTGACCAGACTACTTCCAGTTGCAAGAGAGGTAGTGGAACTATCAATGAACTACTGATCACTGAAGTGACAAAGTTAAGGTAAGGTAGAACTGAAGTCTTTAAGTGGTTGGAAGCATCAACACTTTGTGAAGGTTTGAGGAGATATTTTTAAGAGTACAGGTAAGTTAAAATGAATTTGACAATTTATTCAATAAAAAAGAAGCTTCTTTTCTATCTTCAATGTAGTTTTTTATAATGCTGTAATGGTTTAGATGTACCTTCAGCAAGATTGTATTTTCCAAGTATAATTTTTCTTTACTGTGATTTTAGGTTCAAAAAAACTTCCACTTCTTTCGTAAATCAACAATGGTTGGAACAGGTGGCCCAGTGGCCACTTTCTCTCCTTGGGATTATGTGGTGTTTGCTGGAACGATTGTGGGAGCAGCCAGCATCGGCCTTTTCCAAGCCATCCGGGGCCGGAAGGAGACCAGCAGTGCAGAGTTTTTGTTAGGTGGACGACAAATGACAGCTGTGCCAGTCGCCATGTCCCTGACAGCCAGTTTCATGTCTGGCATCACAGTAATTGGCACACCTGCAGAGGCATACCGGTTTGGTATTGCCTTCTGGATCTTTGGTTTTTCTTATGCCATCATGTCTGTCATCACTGCTGAATTATTTGTACCGCTTTTCTACCGACTTGGGATCACCAGTGCCTATGAGGTAGGAACATGCTATACATTCTAAACTATTGTATACTAGGAGAAAGCATCTGACTATTTTCTTTGTTAAACCATCTAACAATAAACTGTGACTTAATGGCTAAAAAGGTTTTTAAGGTTATTCTGTAGGAAGGTTCTGTGTTAGTAACAGCCTTCCAAAAAACATAATGTCTTCAAAACATCTTTGGTTCAATCAGAACAAGCTCAAGATAGCACACTTTGAGTGGGACAAAATACCTTTTATATATTTTTAAGATTAGCAACAAAAAAAAGAAGATTAACAGAACATTAAAGCTAGGACTTGCATTGTGTTTCTGTGTTTGATATGATGTAAAGCACTTTGAAATGCCTTGCTGCTGAAATGTGCTATACAAATAAAATTTGATTTGATTTTGACTTCAAGAAACTGAAACAAGTCTAGAAAAGACTTGACAAATGCCTCATCCTTGTATCAGCTGATTTATTTACTTTTGTCAAGATCCTTACAGTAATGAACTCATAGTTTATCAAATATTTTTGTAGCTGCAAGAACAGAACCAGGAAAAACTGCTGAAATTATGGGAATATAGATGGATTGTTACAAGCTCTTTGACATTTTACGAGTAAGACATCCCAGCGTGAAAGTGCTGTTTAGATGCTTAAATAATTTGTGACTCACCTTTTACTGGGTAAAAAAGTCAGGTAAAACATATAAATTCAATGCTAATATGAGATCTGAAAAACGCAAGAAAAAAATCTCAAGATCATATAAAATGAAATACAAATTCTGGAAATTTACTGAAAACGGGGACAAAATTGTATGTTGTTTTTCAAATTCTCTATATGCCAGGAATGATGGCATAGTCATTTGAATGATGTTCACACGTGGATTATTTTTTTTATTTTTAGTACCTTGAACGGCGCTTCAATCGGACAATCCGGATGATCGGAACATCCATGTACATTGTGCAGACGGTAACCCATGCATTCTTAATTAAAATAGGATAATCAGTTGGAACAATCATAAATATTAAGATTACTGATGCAATATAAAATTCTAAAAGAATTTTATGATGCACATGTAAAACAACAAACAACATCTGTTCTTTTCTCATTTTGATTTCATCATTACTGATTCTAGATACCTGTGCCATGACGATATAAATATGACCACATTTGTGTTTGGAACTAATTCATTAATGGTCCTGCTTTTCAGGCTCTCTACACGGGCTTAGTTATTTATGCTCCAGCTCTTGCACTAAACCAAAGTAAGTCTTAACACACAAAAGTTTGGTCTGATCTTCTCATGCAGATACAGCTGTTATAAATCCAAAATAAAAGATAGCAGAAAGTTACATAATGTATATTTATTTATAATGGAGAATTTTCCAAATTGCATAGTTACCGGGCTGGATCTCTGGGGAGTGCTGGTGGCAACGGGGGTAGTGTGCATCATCTATTGTACTCTGGTTCGTATTGTCTTATTATGTCAAAAAGAAGTATCTATTCCACATTATTTAATTCATGTTTGAAATAAATTAAATGGAGAATGAAACATTTAACTTAAAGTTTGCCATTCTGTTCTATTGAGTTCTTCCAAAAAATACTGCATTTGAGCTCTGGGGTTCTCAAATCATATTGGAGCTTGTAATACAACTAATATTCATTATTCAGTTCATAGTATGAATGTTTATTGAACCATAACCTTGATCAAGTCCTGAACATTCAAGAATGACCTAAATTAGCATCAAAGTTGCCCTGCCTCATCATATGAATTCTGTCACAGGGTGGCCTGAAAGCAGTTATCTGGACAGACGTACTGCAGATGGTGATCATGCTGGCAGGATTTGTAGCTGTAATAGCAAGAGGAGCCGTAGTACAAGGAGGTCTAGCAAAAATTTGGGAAGATGCTGCAGCAGGAGGCCGACTGGTAGCTTTTGAGTATGTTAATAACAATCATTTTAAATACTTTTTGACATCAAAAGAGCCTCTTTTTCCAAAACAGAGTATTCAAGATATTCAAGAAAACTTGAACAGACTTGAATAGAATATCAGTTCATTTTGCAAAATATAAAAAAAGAAAGCTGAGAGCAAAAAAAAAAAAAAAACTGTGCCGTGTTTGGACATGTTCTAAGCTCTCTCTCTCTCATTTTTTTCACAGCTTTGACCCAGATCCTCTCAAGCGGCACACTTTTTGGACTATAGTGATTGGTGGTAGCATAATGTGGGTGTCTATCTACTCAATTAACCAGTCCCAGGTGCAGCGCTATATCTCCTGCAAAACCTTGGGACAAGCCAAGTTGTGAGTATCACTCAAATAAAATGCAAATAATCCTCTGGCAGTGAGCAAAAATTCAAGCACTAACAGGTCATGTTTCCCTCAGGTCTCTGTATATCAACATGATTGGTTTATGGGCGACAGTGAGTCTTGCTATGTTCTCTGGTCTTACAATGTACTCCATTTACAAGAACTGTGACCCACTTTCAAATGGGGATATAGGTACTTCTGACCAGGTGACTATAGTATTTTTACGTTGCTTATCTTCCCATGCACAATATGCTTTTTAATTGGGTAACAAAGCACAGGTTGACAATAGTATTGGCTTGTATTTGTGAACCAGTTGCTGCCATACCTTGTGATGGATATTCTGGCAGTCTATCCTGGAATTCCAGGCCTGTTCGTGGCTGCAGCTTACAGCGGTACCCTCAGGTAAGGCTTGAGACCAAGAAGGAATAAAAGTGAAATTACTTCCAGAAATTATGTGGTGATAAGGAAATGTTTCCTCCTGATAAGAGGTAAATTTAAACTATAAAACATTCAAGACACGACTTTGTCTAACCAATGTATGAGTGTGTGCTAAGACATTAAACATAGGAATTTGCATGGCACCTTATACTAATCTTTGCAGCCATTTAAATTTATCCATTTCTGATTTGTTAAGTTTCTGAAACTTTACCTCTGCACTTCTTTCAGCACAGTGTCCTCAAGTATTAATGCTCTTGTTGCTGTCACTGTGGAAGATTTCATATATCCATTCTACAAAGATTTCACACAAAAACAAGTTACCTGGATGAACATGGGCCTGAGTGAGTTCTACCTACCTACCTGCCTGCCTGCCTACTTACTAATCTATCTATCTAGATGGACAGACAGCAACCACAAAGTACATTAGCTGTTGACTCCTTACAGTTAAGACCAATGAAAAGCCACAAATGACATTATCTATAATCTTAGTTGTTGTTTTCATTGGTAGATAACAACAGTCTGAACTTCCAGTACACTGTATGGTAGAGTAGTCACAGCACTGACTTTCCATAAGCTGAATTGCGCCAGGCTGGATAACTTGCAGCAGACAGGTTAACATGAAGTGTTTCTCTTTACTGATTTACTGAGAAATGCTTAAGCAGGTAATCTGGTTCTCAGAAATTCTTTTGAAACCCAAATGAAGGGCTGAGCTCTCCTTGTGAGAGAAATTTGATATACCTTACTTGACTTAATATAAAAATGTATTAGGTAGGCCTGACTGCACAGGAAAACACATAAACTTTTAAATTTACTAGGCTGCATGGCCCAGGTCTTGTTCATAAGTACTTTCTAATCAAAATATCTAAATAAAAAAAAACGTATTAGAATAGAAATGTCCTTTCTGTGCAACCGTAGAAAAGGGACGATTAAACTGTTGCTGATTTTTATCTTTGCCTACGTTTGACTGCTTTGTTTTTTTATTATTATTTTATTTTGCCAACACCCAGGTGTGTTTTTTGGATTCCTGTGTATTGGAATGGCTGGAGTTGCTTCAGCAATGGGAAGTGTTCTGCAGGTAAAATTGTGTTAGAATAAAGCAATATTGTTACAGTTAATTATAGTTCTACAGCACCATCAAGTGGTACTTCTTAAGCACTACAAGTTAACATTTTGTCTATTTTCAGGCAGCTCTGTCCATATTTGGCATGATCAGTGGACCTCTTCTTGGCCTCTATCTATTAGGCATGCTTTTCCGCACAGCAAACTCAACAGTGAGTATTTCATTGTCATGGGATGTTTTCTTGCACAACTGAACCTTAAGAAAACAGAAAATATGCAGTAGCAAAACAGGAATGTGACACCCTGAGGTGGAAGTTGACTGAGGTCATATTTACCTTTCAGGGAGGACTGGGAGGATTGATCACTGGTCTGGCATTAACTTTGTGGGTGGGAATTGGAGCTCAGCTTTACCCTCCAACAGCTGACAAGACACTTCCCCTTTCACTCACCACTGCTGGCTGCAATAAAACAGTGGACCTAAACAGCACAACAGCATCTCCATGGACCAGCCCAGCAACTCTGACTCCACAACCAGAGTTAGTATTCTGTTTACAAAACAGAAACCTGCTTGTAAAACAATTTTGTTTTTTTCTTCTTTCTTTTTGCAACAATGTTTTTTTTCTTTTTTGAAATTAAAGTCAGACAGAAAATTATTCAGGCTTTAAAAACTAATTTGAAATATGTAATTCATCACTAAAAAATAAGCTTCAAGACATGTAATAACAGCAACAGTATTTTTTCTATTTTGTTTAAGCTTCATTCTTCTTGTACACCTATCAGGTGTAACATTATGACCCTGATTGGTTATGCTCAATAGATTGCAATGCAGTAGTCTACTCCGAAATCTTATCAGTAGTGTGAGCTAACGTAGCTTAGCTGTTTAATCAGACAAAATGTGCCAGCAGTGAATCAATGAGCCTTGACCAGATCCCTCCTGTTCTTTTCTTGTTTCAATTTGAAAATATACTGACCATATGACCTTTGATAAACTTGCTTAAATCCTTATGCTTGTACGTGTTTACTGCTTTGCAATTGTCACTTGACTATGAGTGTAACACACTCTAATTGAGGAAAACATACATAAACTTGTGGCAAAACTTTAAATCCATTTAGTTTACCTTCTATTTCTAGACGTACATGTTACTCTCAGATCTTTTAAGTGGTGTTATGGCTTTCAGTTGGATTTAGTAGGACTGAAATTCTTACTTATCAGCAGTTGTTTTAAGTACATTTTGCTGGAAGGCAAAATACTAAATCGATTTATTTTTAGTTTCAGGCCTCCTATAGCAGACTCCTGGTATTCTCTGTCCTATGTCTACTTTTCTCTTTTTGGCATGCTGACCACAATGGTGTCTGGCCTGCTCTTGAGCATAGTCACTGGTAAGGGTTTATTTCTAAAGGCTCTACTTTAAACAAACTAAAATTTCAAGTATATGTTTAATTTAAATGGTTGATCAAAAGTAAAACAACAATTTGATTATGTCTGTTTTATAGGCGGATGCAAGCAAAAGAAGCTGAACTCTGATCTCTTTGTGAGGAGGAGTGACTTGATATGCTTCAGTGGTTGCAACAGTTCAGAGGTAAAATGCTGACCTCGTCATGTTGTTAACTAATTAGTAACAGTTTACCAAGTGTGATCTTTTAATGTTCCTAATCTGACACTATTGTTAACTTCCTGCAGGTATCTGATGAAATGGATATAGCTCCAAAAGACCTTCATATGGGAGTTGACAACAAAGCATTTATGGCGATGGATGTAATGAAAGAGTCTGAACATGCCACAAAATTATAATACTATTATCTTTACTCACTTTATTAAACACATCTAAAATAATTTATGGATTTTTTGTAAAAAAAAAAAAAACAAAAAAGAAAAAAAAAGACTTAACAATGTTGTCTGTTATTGATCATATTGAAAACTTGCTATATTTTATCCACTATTTACACTCAAGAGTAAAAAGATCAAAATCAAAAACCATTATGTTCCTCATTGGGTACTTAAATAGAAAGGCATTCAAACAGCGCCTGGCTATCATATCTTTGTTTGCGTTGATTAAGATGCCTTCTGTTTTATGTTTTAGTGGTGTTGTTGCATTATTGCTATGTAACCTTTGCCATTATTTTGTTTTTATAGATGATTTTTAAAAACATATTTACCTGGCATTTATTCTGCTTTTTACTCTGAAACAAAAATACACTTATTGTGTTTTTAAAATATGTTGAAAGGCGTAATAGTTTTGAACATACCTTGACTTCTGCTTATTTTTCTATGAAACTGTGCACTCTTTATGAAAAATCTGAAAAATATTTCTACTTATTAATAAATATTTTCTACTGTTCAAATTTACCATGACTTCAAATGTTCACATAACATTCAGATAAACTCACTTTAGAGAACAATATACCACATGGTTGAAGTAAGAATAAAAGATGAAAGAAACTATGAGGAAATTTTTACAATGCAGTTGATGATTAGATAGCAATGTCTGTGTTTATTAATGGTAATAAAACATATTTTAGCTGAAGCGTAGAGTTTGAGCTTTGGACTGGCTGTAACCACCCCTTCATCTCCTTGGGAACAAACAAAAGAGGAAGTTTACAAAGAACTGCCCTGCCCACTTTTACCTGTTCCAGTGCCAGATAATCTTTTAGCTGTTCCAGGAAGAGAGCTAAGAGTCCGTAAAAGCAGACTTCAAACCAAGAAATTGAATAACATTACAATTTTCACTCCTTTCGATAAAATAAGGTGAGCTATCACTTTAATTCTGTAACAAAAAAAAAATCATTATTTAAATATGGTGTAGTCTTAGTTATACTGTAAATGAGTATAAAAGAATATGTTAAGTAATCACAAAATCTAAAGCATTTGTGCATAGCTATGCTCAGTCTTCTTAAATATGTTTCCTTCTGGACATATCTAAAATTTAAAAATATAAAGAACCTGCTTACAAAGGCACAATTTTTTTTACTGCTGTCTACAGTAAAAAGGGCTTGTCTACCTTTTTTACTGCTGGGATTTAAAAAATTTTAATCTTAAGGCAGAACTAAAACATTGCAAAAAGGATTGATTTTATCTGACAAGCATTTCCATGTTTTGCTTTCCAAAACAGGATTTAAGCTCTATGGAAACTATCGTGGCACCCCTGGTTTATTTCCTCCTGGTACTTTCTTTTAAAATGGCACACACGGACAACCAGAATGTAACCTTCACAACTCCTCCAAACCTTGGCTTAAACCTGACAGAATTCACTGTAGCATCAACTTCATTTAACTCAACTGTAACTCCAACTACTCTCTTAACCTCAACCAAGGACACAGCCGAATATACCAGCACAAATCATGGCAATAATACCTTCTCTACTACAGTGGCTGCAACTGAAAACACAAGTCAACATCAAACCTCTCAGTCAGCTACATTGACTTCACCAACAGGCAGTGGATCACTAAACACCACTACACCAACCGCACAATCACCTCCGCTTACAATAACCACACAAACCATCCAGACTACAACACATTTGAATACTACATCTGATACAACACTAGGTTCAACTGTAAACTCATCTCACAGCATGACTACATCTACAGTTTCAGCGAATGCTACAGAAGGTAAGCATCTGTGTCCATGTTCAATGACTTAAGCATCTGTGTCCATGTTCAATGACTTAACGTATTTTTTTCCCACTGGTTATGTCAATGATTTTAACGCCTTACCTTTCTGTACTGTTAGGTTTGAGACTTAACATATCAGAGAGAAATATGACAATAATCTTCAGCGGCATGCTTGGGCTCTTTGCTTTGACAATAGTTATGATCATGTTTTACAAATGCAAACATAAATTCCAGTACTTGCATCAACGTCTTGACACCACAGATGGCACAGGTAAAGACTGATACTTTATCATGTAGTAAATCCAATCAATTTCAGTCACCATTACCTGATAAAAGCAACTGTTCAATTTTCAACAGATGGATTTGTGCTCGATGATGACACCCTGGTTATTTCTGGAGGACTTTATGATGCCCATCCAATCTACGACAATGTGCCACCCACTCCTGCAGAACCGTCACAATTTCGCCTTGATTTCCTTCACTAAAGAGAGACCTCTATGCTAAATCACAGTGGTAACCCACTAATATGGACATGGACAGAATCCCATTTCTCCTCAATGCATCAGTGTTATTTCAGGACTAAAAATAACCTATGGAATTAAATTATTTACCAACAGGAAATAATACTGGAAGTAATAATGAATAACAATGACTGATGTAACAATAATAAATTAAATAATTTTATTAGTTTGTGGAAATGACCAAACAAATATATTCACATAACAACACCTTTACCAAATTAACAATAAAGATTTATGTAGAACGAACTAAGGGAATTGCTAACAGTTTTAAGCATAACGTTTTTACAAACAACAGTATTATGGAAAACTTTTTTTTTTCACAAGAACTTTAAAGCAAAGAGGGTGACATTGTAGTCAACATCTAAAGTGTTTTTCACAAAATTAGCTCTAAAATCAAATAAATGAGCAAATATTAAGACTAAACCTGTTCAAAAAGTTTTCAATTTGAATAAGATATTTTTTCAATTACAACAATGTCACCACATTAACACTACAAATTTTCATTCCAAACATACATAAAAGTAGCTTATTTGTAGTTAACAAAGAGCATGACTTTGTAGTCATATACAGTGAACTTCCAAAGAAAACCTACAACCTCAAGAACTATAAATTCCAAGCATGTATAAGTGAACAATATTAAGACTAGACCCTTTAGATATTAGAATAACTTATTTCATCAGAACCATCAACATATGAAGGAATAACACAATACCTGTCTAAAATGTTCTATTTATCTGTTCTCTATTGAGATAACTTATGCAAATATTTTATCACTAGTCTTCTTCTTTTTCTTGTCGCAGTTGGTCACTGCAGTCCAACCAGCATCTCTCATTCTTTTTATTGCAGCCAGCTTCAAGTTACTTCCAGGTGATTTAAGAGAAATGGGGCTCTGAATCTGGCAACAAACAAAAAAATTATAAAACAGACAAAATTATGAAATAGCTCAATTCTTTTCTCTCGTCACCTCAACCTTGTCAGGTTGTATGGTATCATAATGTGACACATTATTATGGTCATATTTACCTTTTTGAAAATGTTACGTTTGTGCTGCAGAACAGAATCACTTGGTGCCGGTTCATATGTACAGGTCTACCAGAAAAAATAACAAGAATCAATTATCTTTGGAATGTTTCAGAAATTGTAGAATAAATTTTGATAAACAAATAAGGCTTATGACAAATTCCAACAAGCAGCACTCACAAACAAATCAATTTGATCAGAGCTGTCAGACTTTGAGTCAAGTTCAAAAGTGTTCTTTCCCCACTGTCCTGCATTTTCATTAGAAGGGGGTGTTCTTATTCTGTATGACTGTAAAAGAATTCACAGAGTAAATGTCAGGAAAAAGGCATGCTTGTTTTTATTCCTTATGGAAAATGTCAAAAAGATAGAGTGTATTACTTTCATCTTTGATATTCCACCAATCCTATTTTTATTACTTCCTGAAGTCTCAGTATCTTCTTTGAAAACAGTCTACAAAGCAAAGTCAGAGGAAATATGATATATTGAACATTTTTCAGAAAACTGTTTACTGTCTTGATCAAATGATTATGAATTTTCATTAAAATCAGACAACTAAGTAAATAAAAAGCACTGAAATGTTGCCTACCTTTGTCTTTGTTGTTGTTCCATTTGGTGTCCTGGGTGTTTTGGAGGCTGATACCTTAACATTGAAAATTCAACACACATCTTTATACAAATATAACAATAATTTCTGAAAGTACACATAAGAACATCAGCATCATTGCCGTTGTCTGAAGTTGCTAAATTGAGGTAAAACAATTTTAAAAACTTGGGAACTGAAAAATTTCTATTATTATGTCTCCATTAGTCAAGAATCGCAAATAGTTAATAATTGAATTTCCTACCTAACTTAACAACTAAGACCAGCTAAAAACTGAAAATAAAATTATACTTAAATAAATTGTGTTGGAAATTAAAACGTACAGCTTTCCTAAGAACTGCAGGACTCTTGTTGGAGGGGGTTTTCTTGATCTTGCTAAGGTCAAAAATGTATCTCTTTATTGAGCCTTCCACTGGAGTTTGAAGATCTATCTCTTTCTCAGAATCAAGTGTAACTGACTAAAAAGATAAAGATTATTTATTGGGTAAGTACAAATAATAACAAATCTGCTTACCTGTGCCACACTAGGTGCTGAGATTACCTGCTTGTTGTTTGCTTGTGACAATTGCATGACCTTTGCAGTAGAAGTTTCTTTCTTCAAATCAGTTACTTCTTTTTGTAGAAGTGCCTTAAAATGACACATTACATGTGTATACTTCATTATATACATTTAAAATCTTTCAGTATTTCAAACTTTAGTTTTCAAGGCCAGAAAGATATTTTATTTAATTAGGGGTCTACCTTTTCTGTGTCTTTTGTCTTCAACTGTTTCTTTAGTTGGATATTTTCTATTTTCTGTTTTGACAAGTCCAACTCCTTATGTAAGATTTAAAAAGAAAATATTTTTCATTAGTAAGAAATTATAATTCCTTAGATTATTTTTAAAAAATCATACCAGTGATTCTGCACGAGCAACTGCCTCTGTCTCTTTCTTCTTGTTCTTATGAAGCTCCATGTCCTTCTCTTCAACCATGCGGTCATACTGGCTCTAGCAATGACAAATCCAACAACAAATACAGCAACAACAAAATAGACTATTTTAAACTACAAAAGCAACTTAATTATACCATACCTTGTGTTTTTCCATCAGTGCTACCATATCTGCAATCTTATGCTGGCACTTGAGCTCTGCATCTTCTTTGTTCTTAACGGCTTCTGCTGTTGTTAATTTGAGCTTTTGTACCTGTAACATAATTTTTTATCTTAATTTTGATATTGTCACAATAATGTCAGAAAAGAACAATACAATAATCCTGTGACTGACCTCATTTTCAAGCTCTGCTGTTAAAACTGATTTTGATTCAAGATCCTTAAACATTTTCTGATAATCTTCCTCTTTCATTGTCTTGTAGTCCTTGGACTCCCTTTGAAGCTTGTCAATCTAAAACAAAAACAAACCAAAACAAAACATCTTGCCAAGGAGACTTAAGAGTGTGACCCCCTTTAATTGGAACACATCCTCTGGTCCCCCTTTTTGAACAGGGGGACCACCACCCCAGTCTGCCAATCCAGGGGATCTGCCTTCGATGTCCATGCAATATTGCAGAGTCACATCAGTCAACACAACCCTGCAGCCCCCTTTTTGAACAGGGGGACCACCACCCCAGTCTGCCAATCCAGGGAATCTGCCTTCGATGTCCATGCAATATTGCAGAGTCACATCAGTCAACACAACCCTGCAGCATCCAGAGCTTTGAGGAACTCCAGGCGAATCTCATCCACTCCCAGGGCACTGCCACCGAGGAGCTTTTTAACCACCTCAGCAACCTTGTCCCCAGAGATTGGAGAGCCCAACCCAAAGTCCCCAGGCTCAGCTTCCTCAATGGAAGGCATGTTGGTGGGATTGAGGAGGTATTCGAAGTATTCTGCCCACCGGCCCACAACGTCCCGAGTTGAGATCAGCAGCACACCATCAAACTATAAATAGTGTTGGTGCTGTACTGCTTCCCCTTCCTGAGATGCCGGATGGTGGACCAGAATCGCCTCGAAGCCGTGCAGAAGTCTTTCTCCATGGCCTCTCCAAACTCCTCCCAAGCCCGAGTTTTTGCCTCAGCAACCACCCGAGCTGCATGCCGCTTCGCCCGCCGGTACCCATCAGCTGCTTCTGGAGTCCCACAGGGACCGCCACCTCCCCCAGAACGTGTTCAAAGTTCTGCCGGAGATGGAAGTTAAAGCTCCGTCTCACAGGGGATTAAACCAGACGTTCCCAGAAGACACTAACAACACGTTTGGGCTTGCCAGGTCTGATTGGCTTCTTCCCCCACCACCGGAGCCAACTCACCACCAGGTAGTGGTCAGTGGACAGCTCCGCACCTCTCTTCACCCGAGTGTCCAAGACATACGGCCGCAGATCCGATGACAAAGTTGATCATCAAACTGCGGCCTAGGGTGTCCTGGTGCCAAGTGCACATATGGACATCCTTATACCTGAACATGGTGTTTGTTATGGACAATCTGTGATGAGCACAGAAGTCTAACAACAGAACACCACTCAAGTTCAGATCGGGGGGGCCGTTCCTCCCAACCACGCCCCTCAAGGTCTCACTGTCATTGCCCACGTGAGCGTTGAAGTCCCCCAGCAGAACAAGGGAGTAACCAGGAAGGGCATTCTCCAGTACCCCCTCTAAGGACTCCAAGAAGGGTGGGTAATCTGAACTGTCGTTCGGCCACTAAGCACAAACAACAGTCAGGACCCGTCCCCCCACCTGTAGGCGGAGGGAGTGCTACCCTCTTGTTCACCGAAGTAAACCCCAACATACAGGCACCAACATGGGGAGCAACAAGTATGCCCACCCCTGCCCGACGCCTCTCACCATGGGCAACTCCAGAGTGGAAGTATGTCCAGCCCCTCTCAAGGAGACTGGTTCCAGAACCAGAGCCATGCGTCGAGGTGAGACCGACTATTTCTAGCCAGAACCTCTCAACCTCACACACTAGCTCCGGCTCCTTCCCCACCAGAGAGGTGACATTCCACGTCCCGAGAGCCAGCTTCTGGAACCGAGGATTGGACCGTCAGGACCCCCTCCCTCGGCCGCCACCCATCACACACTGCACCCGACCCCTTTGGCCCCTCTCATAGGTGGTGGGCCCATGGGAGGGGGGACCCATGTCTCCTCTTCAGGCTGAGCCCGGCCGGGCTCCGTGGGTAAAAGCCCGGCCACCAGGAGCTCGCCATTGTGCCCCTATTCCAGGCCTAGCTCTAGAATGGGACCCCGGTGACCCAAATCCGGGCGAGGGAACACCAAATCCGATGAAAAAGCAATCTTTTTTTTTTTTTACAAATTGAGGGTGCATTAATTAGTTAAATAAACAATAACACAAATGTTTATTGTTGCTGATGACTAAGTTTTATAGAAACAAAAGCTCAAATCTACCTACCGTCTTTTCTAGTTGAGTAGATTTAGCAGTTTCTTTTGCAATTTGTTTCTTAAGAATTTTATTCTGAAAGTTAACAATGAAGACAAACGTTATAAAAGTGCCTCTTGAATTGGGTATACTGCTAAGTGCCTAGTGTATCAAGGTTGTTACATACTTCGTTCTTGAACTTTTCCTGCACTTTAAATTTCTTTTCAAATGTCTTCCTGAGATTCTGAAGCTAAAAAGGAAAGGACTTATTAGTATTACAGAATGAAAAAATGTTTTCAGAATTTGTATTTTCTTTATCACATTTGCTTCCACAGTTTTTATCTGTTTCTCCTTTACTGCAATCTCTTCTTGCAGATGTTCCCACTGTTCAAAACACAACAAAACCAAATTCACAATCACCATACTGAGAAGACATTTCTACTCATTAATGCTTTAGACCAAACACTCACAATTTCCTCAGCATTCTTTTGCATAGTATACGTGTCTTGGCATGTCCCACTGACTCTCTTTTTGATCGTGCTTATTTCATCCCTATTTAAACAAAATATAACAGTCACTTCAAGGCAACAAACTTATGGAGTTGTTTAGACCCTCTACTGGAAACTAACCTTAAACACTTGTTTTCTTCTTCCAGTTTTTGAGCTTTCCTTTTGAGGTTTACTATGTTCTCCTCGCTTACCTGGATAAAGAGTTTTCAGACTGTGTAAATAATTCAGTGATGGAAGTGACATATGGAAATCAGAACTACTTTCGGCAACATCACCTGTTTATATATGACAAAATGTCTTGATATGTATTACCTTCATGTTTTCCTTAGACTCTTTTACTCTGGAAAGTCCATCTTCAAACTCTTGTTGAATGGCCATGTTTTCAGACTGCAGCTTATCAAAACTAGACAGCAGCGCCTCATATTTCACTCTTAAAGATGTGATTAAATTAACAAATTACATGACGATATGAGCAAAAGTACAAAAGCAGATATAATAATGTAACTGCAGAGCTGAACCCACTCATGTTGCAAGATGTCTTCCTTTAGCTGCTCCATCTGAAAGGTGCATTCTTTATTTTTCTTGATCTCAAGAGACAACTGCCCTTCAAGTTCCTTCACTTTGATCTGTGTACAAGATAACAATATTATAAAAACATAAAAATATTTTTCATGTTAAAATTTCACAACTTTTCAGGTTCAACCTGAAAGACAAACGTGAAAAGGGAGCAGAGAACAGATGAAGAAAATGAGAAAGGAAGGACATAAAATATGCATAAAGACCACAAAAAAGAGAATAAGGACACAAGGAAAGGCTCAAGGAAAACCACAAGAAAGTAAGGTTTGAGTTAACGATGCAAGAAGGAATGTTTGATAGGAAAAGTCAAAAGAAAGAAATTTAAGAAGGAAGTGTTTTTACAAACCTCTTTAAGATGACTATTTTCATTTAATGCCACCTCTTTTTCATTCTGTCAGCAGAAAGAAAAATGGCATGTCACATGTTTTATGAATGCATGTTAGAATAGTTATTACAAATATCCCTTTTAAGGAAAAAATATTTTTATTGTATTACCGTTAACATCTGAATTTCCTCTGTTTTCCTTGATAACTCAGAAATAAGTTCATTCACTCTGGCTTCCAAAGTATCAATCTTGAACTTCAAGCTCTCAGTGGATTTTAATTCTATCCCCTACACAAAACAAACTACATTTGAATCCAGCGTCTTAGATTTACCAAAGAAATTTTTTTTCGTTTTTTACAACTTACAAGTTCCTTTTCAAGGGCTTTGATCAGATATTCTTTCTTTGTTACTTCTTCCATCGTCTCTCCTGTTGAGTAAATCATTTGTCTCAAAAAACATCAAATAAATTAAACCAAATATGTTGCGTAAATATGCATACTCTTAAACTAATGATCCCAACATAAATCACCGATAAAGCTTACCTAAAAGTTTTTTGTTCCTTTCAAGCTCACTGCTCTTTTTCATTAGTTTATCCTCCAGATCTTTGACCCTTGAGAAAGTGTTAAACATTTAATGACACAAGTTATTATTTATATCATATTTTCAACATGCTGTTAATTTTATAGATTTTAGTCAACCTTTGTATCTCCAGAGCCTGGGAATTTTTTAAATTCTTGATTGTTGTTTCAATCTTCTCCAGTTTTTCTGCTTGTTCAGTTTTTACTCTGTTGAGTTCCTGTATGTTCAGGTCTTTGTCTTGGATGATCTCTTTATACTCATTTTTACTTTTTTCCAGGGCTGCAGCAGTGTTTTCCTCCTTTTTCTATTTATTATTTTGCATTATTATTGTTTCAATCACAGCAAACATAATTCAAGAGCAAATTTTTTCTATCAGTGACAAATACAAACCTTAAATTCTTCACAGGATTGTTCAGCACTTTTCAGGTTTTGAAGAAGAGATTCCTTTTCAGTTTTCAAGCTTTGGAGAAGTTCAAATTGTTGCTCTGTTAAGGTAGAAAACATGCTGTTTGAAATAGTCTATTAGTGTATGTGCATTACAGTCCAGCCCAGAAAGGCAGCCTGCAATAATGCAATTACAACAAAGAGTTTGGCTATTTGATTTCACACTTCAGATATTGGTTAATGCTGCTATCAAATTTAGGAAATAAAGCAAACACATGACCCCCAGTTAAATCCCGTATTTATTTTTATTTTTTGTCTAAATTGTGTATATGTGTATATTACGAAACAAAATGTTACACTTGTTTCTCTATATTATGATAATAAAACAATACACCCATAGACATAGTCATGATCTTACTTGTTGAGTCTTGGAGTCGTTTGCAGTATTTCTGAGTTTCATTAAGGTTTAGCAGGGCTTTCTGGAGCTCATTTTCCTTGTTCTCAAGTTTTTTCTGAACCATTTCATTCTGAAGAAAACATTCAAATCTTTAACTCACTTGATTCAAAGACTAATTTCCTATTTTCCAAAATCACATCAAGCAATTGAAATAAACAATTTTTTTTAACAGACCTCTTTATCTTTCATTATATATTCCTGATGGTATTTCTCTTTCAGATCTTCAAACTGCAACAAGTCTTTTTTCACTATAAAGAAGGGACAATAATCAATTGTTTTAAACTGGAAATAACGTCATAATTGTTCATTTAGTATTACTATATAAAATGTATTTCATGGTACTGTAGATAAACTGCTCTTTTACCTTTCTGCATCTCTTGTTGGTCGGCTTCTACTCGAATACGAAGGGATTCAAATGCTGATAGTAGTTTCTACGATTAAACAGAATGAAAGAAATGATTTTTGGGTTCAGACAGGAAAAGTCATCTAAATATGTTGCATCACCAGCTCCAATACATAGTAATAATCTACCTTAATGCTCCCACTATTTTCCATGAAGAGGTGATGTGTTTCTTCCCTTTCAGATTCAACTACAAAAAAGCAGTAATGTTTCAGTATTTTGTAAAGTTTTAATATCAAAGCAAACAGAGAATTTCTAAAAGTTGAATTGAATGTGTAAGATTTTTTTTTTGCTTACATAAATGCATTTTCTCAGAAGATCTTTGAAAAGTTTCCTTAAGTATATTGCACAAGTTCCTTGTTGTATTGTTCCTGTATGTGTAGCAAAGTATTTTAGTGTTAAAAACACAGGCTCAGAAATGACCAACTTTGTATTTATTAATCAAACTTTCCTGCTTGATCAATAAATCAAACACAATTTGTATTTGACATGAAACAGTTAATAGAAGTAGAATACAACCAACTATGAGGGTCTTTGCGATATAAAAAATTACTTCAAGATCTTTTTAGAATTCTTTTTTTTTTTACCTTTAATCTGAAAACATTTTTATTATTCAACTAAAAAACAAATATGTTGCATAAATGTGCACACTCCTAAATTAATATTTTGTTTCATCACCCCTAGATTTAGTCCCAGTGATTGGTATTTTCAGTACCACACATGCCATCACTGATAAAGAATTAATCTTAGATCCCAGATTACTTGTAAAAACTGGTTGAGTGACAACATTCTTTTGTATTTTCCATATTATTTAAACTCTGGAGTACGGTTAATAAGACAAGATAATTTCATTCCAAAGAAAATATTTTGACCTGATTAAAATGTACTTAAAAGCTTTGAAGGACTATATTCAGACAAAACAAAACTTGAAGACTTCCAAGTTACGTTTGGCACAAAACAGGGGATCATCAACAAATTCCTATCAGGTACAAACAAAGAAAAAAGAAGCACTGTCCCAAGCCTTCAGAGCTTAATTGTCTTACTAAACTACACTAATGAGAGACACCAGATTTTATACAATATTTTTTATTATCATTTTTAAAGATAACATATTTTATTCAATAAATACCAGGTAATTTCACCAAAGAATGTTAAATCAATGCCTAATCGTGTCACTGTGCTGGACAGGTCAAACACACCTGATTGGTTTCTAATAACAGCTCTTTGCAATAATATTTTGCATTAATTTATTTTTCACTTTCCTTTCACAGGTCCTTGTGAGATTTACCATAAACATCCACTTTCTGATAAAAGTGTAAGTTGTAAATTAAATAATAAAATCTTTTAAAAAGTAGAGTATAACTGCTGTGTCTCATTAACACAGTACATGTCTTGGATTTCTTTTTTACACTGGGTAAGAAAATAAACATAATCAACTACAAAATTCTGGAAGAAGAAAAACAAAAACAAAAGAAACATTAGGAGGAAAAGAGAAGGACTAATCAATCAATACTCAAATGTTTTACTATGCTCACTATCCATTTCTGCCCCATTTGGCTATCTATAGGAAGAGTTTATTGGAATTAAATAAAAAGGTGTGCACACCAAAAGTATTGGTGAGCACACATATACATCCACATTGTTGCAGCTTGTATAAATTTATATTATAAATATTTTAAAATCACTTAATATAACCTATTTTTACATCACAAAAATCTGCCATCTAAAGATGTGTGTGTGGAATTCTGGAAGAAAAACAGACATACTTGCTTCTTAGGTCCTCATTTTCAGAGATTTGTTCCTCTAGCTTTATGCTCAAACTTTCATTGCTAAACTGTAAAGATAAAACACTTAATGTTAACCAGCTCTAAGACAAAACAAATACTAATGGAAACCAAAAACAAACAAATGCTCTATTTCAGAAAAGGTAGAAGCAATCGACACAAAGGACTTAAGAACAGCTGTCTCTAAGACACACACCTGCAGATCCTGAATGGCTTTTCGTTGGGTTTCAATCGTTCTTTTGTTATCCTGCAGTCTTCTCTCTTTCTCTGCAGTGTCATTTTCAACTTTGACCTTCCAGGACTGTATTTTCTCTACTTCATCAAAGAGATTGGAATAAAGCTCACCAGAGCTGGAATTATCCTGGGGAATATTCACAACGGCAGGAAGTGAATTGACACTCTTAGAAATAAACAATTCAGAAGTGAAGTCCATGCTGAGTTTATGTATTAATACTGAACATTTATGTACAATAAATATAAACATGTAAGCAGCACTCATACATTCTATCAATCATATTGCAATCTATTTTGCGCTAAGGATTTTACTAGTATTTTCTTTTCACTTGAAACCTACAATACAATGACTTGTGATGGCAGTAATATTATGGACAAAAATACTCTTTCTCTGAAGATTTGTGCATTATAGTCTTATATAGAGTACTTAGTCTTTGCTTCTCAATGTGAACAAAAGCTTTTCTGTGTATTTTATCAGTGTTAAAGTTTTATCTGGTTATTTTGCAATTAATTTCCAACCAAATATTTCCAGAAAATTTACCTGTTTTAATGAAGAGGCTACCTGCTGCTCTGAATTTAGAAGATGGTTCCCTACTGTTCCTTGAGGTCGGACAGCATTTATATGGCTGTGGCTTACTCTGGGAGGCACCAAAAGTTTGAACCTAAAACCTCGATCTTTGTCCATCCTGAACTGAGAGAAACAGCACCAAATAAGACAAAATACCACAACAACGTTTATATATATATATATATTCTTATATAAAAAATATATGTATAAAATTTGAAAATATATACACTTTTGGAAGTCAGAGACGACCGAAATACTGCATTAGTTCAGATGTTAGCTTGAATTCGGTTTTTAGGATTGTTACGGATTTCACTTGATATTATTAAGTGTTTGCTAATGGAGGTTAGAGTGGATATATTTCTCACTAAGAAATAGCCAAAATAGTAACCAGAGCAGGTCGTTGTTTCTAAACAGATGTCATGAGAGTTTATAACTGCATAACATTTACAGTTTCCCTTACCTGCTCCAACGCTAGCCTCTAACGGTTTTCTAACCGCCAGTTCTGCAAGCGCGTGACAGACGTCTGCGTCACGGACGTTAATGGCGCTGGGGAAAGCTGGTAGGAGGCATCCATTATCGGACAACATCGTATGTTTTGATAAATTGCTTAAGCATAGGATAACAAAGGAATCAAATATATCCTGGTATTGGCTGGCAATAACTGTGGCAGGATATATTTGATCTTATTTCATATTCTACAAGTCTAAAGTAAAATTTCAGTAAGTTACATAAGTCTTACACTAATATTTAACGCTACTTGACGTTTTTAATATTTTATCATATTCCAAATACAGATTGTGATTTATTTTATTCTATTTTGTGTAATGAATGCATAATTCTGAAGCAATTGTAAGCAAGAATTCTAATTGTCCTTAAGTGTGAGTTCGCATGTACAGGCTTGTATTATATCCTGTGTGACTTTGTGTTGCCCTGTGATGGAGTGGTGAAAAATCCAGGGTGTACCTTGCCTCTTACTAAATGAATACTGGATATTGGCACCAGCTCCCCCACAACCCTAAGGACTACTACATAAAGAATGACTAGATGGGCATAATAATCTTCTCTCATATGCTCTTTGTATTTGAGGAAATGTGACTTAATGCATCTTTAATGAGCAGATGTATTGTGGGTTATGAAACACAATGAATGAAGTGAACAGTTTTGATAAATTGCTTTTTATTTGTTTCTAATGTAACTTCCATATATACAGAAAATACAACAAACTGCAGCTGGTGCCACATATTCCAATTCTGTTAGCAAACAAAGCAGTGCTTCAAGATTGTATTAACTTCCAAAAAATCCTAATTGACTGAACAATTATATTACAAACAACATCTTTACAAGATAAATCAAATGCTGAATGAATAGGAATGAACAACGTTTGAGGGGTGGAAAAATGACTTGCTAATCTACAAAAATAGATTGTGTGGTACACTCCAAAAAAAAGAAGAAAACACTTCTTTAAAAATATAATGCTTTGCTGTGATCCTGGTACATATTAAAATACGACAAGCATATATAGTTATGCAAAGAGAAAAACATTAATAAAAGCCCCTGACTAAACATAATTGTCATATTATATATCTTGTAGGACAAGCAAACAGTGAATAATGCATACGAGGTATTTTATGTTGACAGTTTAATACAGCTTAAAGGGTTCTAATAAATGGTCTGAGATATCACCGGCAATGTTCGAAAACAGCATATAATGAAACAAAGGCATGTTGATGTGAAGTTATTCACAGAAAAATAACTTCGAACAACATTAGATTGTGTTATAAAATGCAAGCAGGCAAGTAATAGAGCACTAAACAGTGTCCTCACTGCTCCTAACCTCTCCAACCTCTTTGGCAGTGTTATCCCTGCTGGCATTTGGTTGTCTAACTCCCATCCTGGTCTTTCTCTCCTCTTCTTTTTTCTCCTTGTCCAGCAGTCGATAGTTAATTCCCATGCCTACAAACAGGAAGACACTGGAGATGATGAGAACAATCCCACAGCCTTGGTACGTGTACTTGTAATCATGGTAGACGTCTTTGAACTTTCCTGTGAAGACAAAATAAGTCATAATTTATTATTTTGTCTGAGGCTTTCTATTTGAGAAATTGTATAAAAATGAAAAGTATATATGTTTTTGTGAAATCTGTACTCACCAAGTAACGGGGGCCCTAACAAAACCGGCGCACACTCCATAATAGTGACCAGCCCAACAGCACTTGAAAAGCGCTGGGCCCCAACCAAATCCATCAAGGTCTCAAACAGCACTGAGCTCAGCCAGCCGAAGGCAAATCCAAAAAAGATGGCATAAATTACAAAGCCTTTGTAGTCTACTGATAATGGAGCAAGAACATGACACACGCCATTATACAAGACAGAAATCGCAAAGAAGTACTGTATCCTGGGCCGAATCCACTTAGTGTTGGCTACAATGCCCATTGAGGGCCGTGCAACCATGTCAACAAACGCCAACACAGAGAGAAGAAACGCTGCCTTCTCTTTAGGGATTTCTTTACTCTTTGCATAATTGGAAAGAAACACCAGTGGAGCAAATAAACCAAACAACATGACAACATTGCCCATAATGTAGAGTAAAAATCCCCGGTGTTTAAATAAAGTGAGGTCCAGGAAGCTGTTAATGGTCTGCAATATACTCTTCCTTTCAGTGGTCTTTTCTGCAAGTTTGGGTTTTTGTCCTATTGGTCGCATGAGGGAGCCAGCCACACAGCAATTAAGAAGAAGGCCGCCCAGGATTAGAAAACTTCCTCTCCAACCGAACTGATCATAGAGCCAGGTGTTAAGAGGAGCCAGCGTAGAGAGAAAGACAGGGCTACCAGCCATGGCAATCCCGTTAGCTACAGGCCGTCTCTTGAAGAAGTATTTTCCAATCATAGTGAGGGCTGGGTTGAGGTTAAAGGACAATCCCAAACCTAAAAAAAATTACCGAAAGAAAAAGTCAAGTATGTGAACACTTGATTTCCACTTGACCAAATATAAAAATAGTAAAAGATAAAAACCACAAACCTCCCATTACACCCACGCAAAAATATAGCGCCTCAACGGAGTTGCAGAAAGAAGCAGCAACGAATCCAGTTCCAGACAGGAATCCTCCAACCATCATGACAGGACGACTCCCATATTTGTTCACCAGGATGCTGCTGATAGGGCCTGGGAATATTATTTTAAAAACACAAAACTAGTTACAGAGTCACAGGATTTTGAAACTCAGACCATATGTACATTTTACATTCATCCACAAGGGGGCTCTAGTGCTACATCAGTGGCTTAGCAAATTGTAACCGTTTCCTCAATCATTTGTGTCAGTGCTGCACTGCAGTAAATGTGTTTTCATGTCATTCGTAATGTGATCCGTCAGAAAAACTGCAAACATTGTATTGAAAAAATGTGCTTGATTCTTAATACAAAATGACACTGTATTCTTTTTTTAACTGACTTGGATTTATTTTAAAATATTAAACTCTTCAGACAAGTTGGCGGTATTAAAGTGTGTGTTCTGGAAATGTGTGTATGAGAATATCAGTGATCACTGATCTGCAAAAGGATGATAAAAGAATTTTTTTTTGCCCTTTTGGCATTTTTGGCACCTGTCACCCTTATTACTGAAAGACTGGCTGAATAGGAAATGTGTGGATCATCTCATCAAAATGCATACTGAATTCAAGGGAAAAATGTATGACTTTTCTATGACTTGCAGACAAATGACTAAAATGCATGCAGAGTTCAGAAAGCAAAACACCATCTCCATCTAGCACATATAACAATGAGCCTAAATGAGTATGAGGATCCACATGGAAGACACTTCTGCCTCCCTGCCAAATCCCTGCAGTCCCCAATGAAACTAAATGGAAACTGACAGTTTTTGTTTAGAGGTTGTCCAAACTCATTTGGCAACATGGTGCAAGACAAAGGGTTTTTAAATTGTAATGCAGGCCATCTCCACGCAAACAATGAGTTCCTTCCTTCCACTTTACAGAGAGGGTTGCTTAGGGTATAAAGGTCAGATACAAACCATGGTAGAATATTATGAACGTGATGTATCAAAATTAAAGGAGTACAGAGATACGTAACACTACACCATTATTGAACTACTCCTGTTGATGTGCTGAGATTGTCCAGATGAATATACAGAACTGTAAAACATTTCCTTGTCTTATTTTGAGTTATAATACAATGCAGAGCTTAACTGTACATGTGAATATTTGCATGAATTGTTTTTCTTACATCTAATCATTCTCTTCTGACAGGCTAGCGACCTGTCTAGGATACCATTAACATCTCACCTATCGACCCCTGGAAATAGGCACCAGCTCCCTCCAGACTTGCAAAGATTAAGGGGATATGGACTAACACTTGATTATGTACACATTTGAGTAAAATCAAATGAGGCTGTTACCACACCCAATCAAGGCTAAGGAGGAAGGATGTGCAGTATGAAAAGAAGGGATATGCAATAATGCCGATATTCTTGAATTCTAGGGATATGAGAGAAGCTAATAATCTACCAAGAAAAAGTGGGCTACTCTGAGTTCAGGGGTGACACTCTGCCTTAAACAGAGGGGTTCTAGTGTCTTGATCAAGACTGATTGAAGGATGGAGCTTAGGTCTCATCTGCAGCAATGAGGACAATACCCTAGTCTGTTCTACCTTCAGCTTGATCATAAGATATGACATAGAACTGAAACAACAAGATTTGTATCAAAGCAGCTGACTGAAAAGTCATATTCTGTCAATGGGGAACATTCCTATCCTGTATAATACAGTTTCTATTGAGGAACAGATGCTTCATAAGTGGGAAAAGGTGATCTTTCAGAACAAGTTGGTATTGATTTGTATTGCGAATGTTCCCTCTGGGGATGAGTGGACCCAAAGCATCCTAGTACTGTAGGAGTAAAAGGTTAAGGTTCCTCCTGTTGTCATTTGTCTAGGGATCTATGGCACAGCAGGTTACAGCAGGTCACATGTAAAGACATGTGAAGAGTTCATTTCACTTAACCACGCAAAAGCTTGAGTCTATTTATTTGTAAGGGTAAACGTCTTGAATACACCCCTGTAAAGGATTAAGGTTAATCAAACAATCTCACATTATAACTCAGTAACTTACGAAGATTATGTTGTGTTGTAATGATTCCTTACACTGAAAGAGGCATTTCAGTTGTTTCTAGTATATAATAAACATGTGACATGATTAATTTTGCTTCCTAAATTAGGTACAATATCAATAGAACAGTTGGGAACCATCACAAAGCAAGTTCTTCCAACTTTCAGATACTCAAAAGCAGTGTTGTATAGTAACAAAGTACAAATACTTCACTACTTTACTTAAGTATAGTTTGGAGTACTTCATACTTTCCTCGAGTATGAAAAGTTTTGATGACTTTCACTTTTACTTCACTATATTTCCGAACTTAATTGCGTACTTTTACTCCGATACATTTTCAATGTGTGGTTTAGTTACTCGTTACAAAAACGCGAGAGAGAGAAACGCAAGTGTTTTGACCCCACCTACTGATTAGCAAGTAGCAAGCAGGCTACCGAACAAAGTCCGTAGCCTGCTTGCCTGGGCTTGTTCATCACCTCCAATAGGATACACCTGTTTCGCTTCTCCCATTGTTGGGGAAATCAGAAATCAGAACGCCTTACACCGGGAGGGTTGGGGGGCCGAACAGAGAAGAGTGCTGCCCGCACTGACGCGGCTCAGGGATTACGTGACACGCAGCGCCGTGCCCTATAATGCACTGTAAGCTATGTAATGTGTTTTGAGGCAATTGACCAAAATCCCGGACAATTTTTAAATTCCCCCCGGACATCTTTTTAGGTCTGAAAAGTAGGACATGTCCGGGAAAAAGAGGACGTCTGGTCACCCTAGTTCAATGGGGGACAGAAGCCATAGCGATAGCAATTTAGACTAAATTTAACGAATATAGGAAAGGCATGCAAGTTCAAAACCACAAACCATTAACATGTGCTACTCTTTAAAACTGGAACAATTTATTAGCAGGTTTCATTTTGCCTGCACTTGGTTGGGTACATTATTTTAAGTTTATTTGACAAGTTTACCAAAATATAAGAAATGTCATTCAAACTTGCCTTGTTTTACTTTTTACTTGTACTTTTCATTACATTACTTGAGTACATCCATTTTTACAGTAATTTCCATACTTAAGTACAAGAAGTTTCAGATACTTTAAGACTTTTACTCAAGTAACATTTCAGTCAGTGACTTCGACTTTTACCAAAGTCGTATTTTGGAGAGGTACTTGTACTTTTACTTGACTCTGAGATTTCAGTACTTTATACAACACTGCTCAAAAGCTCCTTTCTTTTCAGGAAGAAGATGGGTTCTTTAAAAGTGTTTGAGTGCAAAAATGTGTGTAAACCAGAGGACACAGACAAAAGATCTTGTGAAGATTGTCACTGAAGTTGGTAAGAGACTTTCATTATCCACAAGCAAACAACTGCAGTAAAAATATGGGCTGAAAAGCCACTCAGAGAGGAAGCAGCCATTATCCTAAACACAATATAAATTAACTAATTTGAAAATGCTCTTAGGAAGAGAGACCTCCATTTTTGGAAGTATGCCATCTGGCATGATGAAACAAAATTTGACGTGTTTGGCCAAAATGTCTAATGTTGCATGTGAAGAAGTAGAGAAAAGAGAAAAGCATCTCCATGATGTATGACTGTGGCAGCATCACTTTGTGTGAATGTTTTGCTGCAGAGGGACTGGTGCTCTTCCCAAAATAGATGACATCATGAGGAAAAAACATTATGTTTAAACATTGATGAAACGTCTCAAGATATCAGCCAAGAAGCTACAGCTTAGATTTAAACCAATCTTTAAAATCTTCAAGGGCTCTAATAGTAAAGTCAAATAAGTTACAAAGCATCTGAAGGACAACAACATCAGTATTTTGAAATTATAATATAAACTTGTGGGCAAAGATGGAAAAGTGTGTGGGAGTAAGACAGCCTACAAACCTGGTGTAGCTACACCACTTCTGCAGTCTATAGCGGTCCATTGTGGATAAACAAAATGTTTCCCCCAAGTCTAACAGATCGAAAGGCAATTCTACCAATACAAATGGAGCAAATACAAACTTTGAGTTTGAAGAAAGAAAAAAATACATTGTGCTGGAATTTATCACATAGTAATAACTCTGATAATCTTAAAAGTCCTGAAATATGAAAGGTTCGGTCAGATTTATGTCTAATTGTGAGAAAGAAAGTTTATGTGTCTTTATGCAGTATTTTTAAATATGTGGTTTAATTTGTGAATGGAATCCAACATTATGCAGAAACTATTTTTGATGTGACTTTATGTGTTCCGTTTCTCTAAAATATCAGTTTATTGTTGTACATTTTACAGGGTACACAACAATTTTTACATATTTGTTAAAACATGACAGTATAATAAGAGGCTCTGAAAAACTCAAGCTCCTCTGCCTCTCTGTCAGAAACATTAAATGAGAGCCAGGAGGAGGGGCTTAGCACTTTCAACCAACCTAATGTACACAAATTGTTCCTCTCTGCTGCACTACATACAGGAGTGTGATTGACAGCATGAAGACACTCCTACTGGCTCTGATTGGTTGTATCTGCACAGGGGCGGTATACTGCTGAACATGGCAATAGGATCATGGGAAGTAGGCAAAGGAGCTTGACTTTTTTCACATATTATCTGTCTCATGTTATACTGACAAAACTTAGTGGTAGTTTTAAGAAATATGTAGAAAATATCTATTTTATATAAATATATTTACATATTTTATAAAATAAAATGATGATATATATATATATACACAGTATATATACTGTATATACTCCACTCTGAGCACATGAAAAGAGTCTTATCACCATCCAACTATCCAGAAGTTTGTGACATCATCCACCATCTCATTCATCCCACCATCAGTACAACAACACAGTCAAACTTTCTGGTGGTCTTCCACTCTCAAAGCACAAGGGAAAAGAACCCATGATTACACAAAGGAAAGTCTATTCGTCTGCTTCTGAGACAGATAGTGTTGCCAAAGCACTTCAATAGCAGAGCTACAGTATTGTTCTGTTTCTCTCCCAGAATGACATACTTATTAATCTGGTCTGCTCTATGAGTGTGAGAATTGGGCGCCTCTTTGTCACTGTATGAGAAACTTTTGTTAAAGGCTATATTTCACTAAAAAAGTTAAAAAAAATAAAAAAGATTGATTTTTAACTAAACACAGCAGGAATAAATCTTTCACACTCATGCTAAGAGCTTGGAATTGATTCAGTCAAGCTTCCTGATGTGCTAAATGTCAAGTGTTATCAACAGCCTGTGATGTGGGGTGCAGCTCACCTCCACCGTATGTGACCGCTAACATGATGGAGGAGATCCAAGACACCTGGCTGCTGCTCACATTGAATATCACTTCGATTTCCTTGAAGAAGACAGTGATGGACTTGGCAGTTGCATAGGAGAAGCCAATAGAGATAAAGGCCCCAATCACCACCATCCAACCCCAGCCACCCTCAGGTGGTGTGTAGCCCTGAGGCCCTCCGATGGCAACTGGCATTTTTCCTTAATTACAGAAAACTGCCCCGGGGGAGAGAAAAGAGATAAAACAAAATGATTTCATGAGTTGACTTTAAAAATTAGTTTTTTAGTATACTTTCTTGAAACAGAGGGTGTTTGGGCTTGTTAAAAATAATAAATCAGAAAACTTGAATTTACATTAGTTCATCTATGAATTAATCAAAATGAGAAACTGGGTGCATTTTCATGCAATAGTTTCATTGTTTCACTAATTCTGAGTGAAACCAAACTGTAAGACGTTACATTGGCATCTTTGCTGTATTTGAAGCAAAATAAAATTGTGGTCTAGTTCTAACACTATCAGACATTAAAATCCTATATAACATTGAAAGCCTAGTGGCATTAATTAATGCAACTTGCAACATAAAAAACACAATTTTAGAGTAATATGAAAGTTATTTAGATCAGAAAATAGCAAGAGATTTCTCCAATGAAAGTGACAGTGTCTAATAAATGCTATACTACTTGGAATTGATATAAACATTTTCAGTTTAAGATTTAAACTGCCAAAATCAGCTAAAAGTTGGATCTCCTGACTACCCTTTCACTTCTTTGAGGATTTATTCACTTTTGTACAAACTCATGGCAACGTGACATCTGTCTACTGCAGGAAAGGAGCAGGAACTTACAATAACTTCACATTTAAGAAATCTTGACAATTTCCTCAACCCAGAAAAGGCTTTTCTCATTGTAGAACTACAGTGAGCTGCTGCCATGTCAACTTCCTTTTTGTATTGCAAAGGTGCTTTCTTGTTGGACTGAAGGAAATCACTACACAGCTAATAATGTTATATTTTATCCTGACCAGGTGCTTTCAGCAGCACTGTTTTGCTGGTGGTTCCTGCGTTAAACAAATCTAAACACAATTTTTGTCCAATTAATTACACCTCTGGGTCAATAAAAGAGTTTAAGATTAAGGATACAGTTCTTGGTCTTTGCTTTGAATTGCTCTCTCTACATGAGTTCACTGAACTCCCAGCCGCTGATCTCCACACAGTTTCATTTTAGAGGTGATGAATAAGAGTCAAACAGCTTACAGTATTGTTTCCACATGGGGGGGAGCTATGCAGACAGTGCATTGATCAGCCCATGAAAACAGGTTGATTTCACACTGCTCCATAGCTCAGGGCTAAGCTCTAAAGTGGGTGATAATATAGCGATTTTCAGGCAAGTAGGACTTGATTTGGTTGACGAATTGGTTTAGTGCTCTGAAAAGTTATTGGGTAAGCCAGTCTTGTGCAGCAAGTAGTGAATATTTAATGTAGAAAATAACTTTTGTTATTGAGCTGGGATTTTAGCTGCAGCTGTGCGGGTGTAATTGCACCTCCTGTGTTGTTCTACAGATACATTAGTGGAAAAAATAAATAAATAAATAAATAAAAATCATCGTATCTGTCTTAGTCATTCATTATGGGGAGAATCTTGAAATCTTGTAGGATACACTTGGGTAAATGTTTTGAAATTTGCATATATATTGCTTGAAGCCAACATTATTTAACATTAAGTAGTTGTGTTTGTTTTGAAACTGTGAATATCACTTGATTTGTGCTCCTTTTTGTTTTGTTTCTATAGAAAAGGAACAATGTCAACAGGAGCTTTAAGGTGAGAAAAATAATGTATTTTCTTTCTGATTTTATGTATATTATGTTGTTTTAAGTTTTAAGATCAGTTATTTGTATTCTGATCTTGGTGGAGTAGTTTAATACATTTTTCTTGCAAAAAAGGATATCAGTGATGCAAAAATGGATCACTTATTTGTGGACATACGTAAAGACTTTTTATTCTTCATTCTAAATAAATGCAATGTAATGTATAAATGGATTGTTAATTTTTTTTATGAAATAGAAGATTTTTATGCACTGCAATGTTACAATGGTTTTTAAATAAATAGCTATAAAGAGGTAAGCTTTTATCAATAATTCCCTGAACCTTTGGGGAAAGGATCTTATTTTACTGTACTAACACTAAGTGGTAATTGAAGGCTTGAGTTTATTCTCTTACATAGCTTCTTAGTTGATAAATCACAACTTGAAACTATTTCTGCTTTACCTATAAAAGCCTCTGCATACATTTCCCAAAAATACTAGTTTTTTTTTAATATAGTGGCATCTCATTAATAATGTCATCAATCAGATTTTAGTGGAAATGACACGCCACAAACAAAGCAAAGGTACTCCCACTCTGTATTCTCACCTTTGATGAATATAGGATGTAGAAGGTCTGGATTCTCCACTGTCTACTTTCTTTGAAACCTGGAGAATCACAAAGAATGAAAGGGTTAAGTGTTTCCATCCTGAGAAGGCTTAAACCAAAATGTTTGTGGTTGGCTCTAATATTAAAATGTCTACACAGACAATGATTTGTGTCTTCTTTACTAAAGATCAGCCACCCAGCTTAAAAATCAGGCATCAAAGTGTCAAATAATTCAGTAAGAACTGTAGAGCTAAGTTAGTTAAGCCAGGTGGAAGAATGAAATAACACAAACAGAGGCATGAAGCTCATGTCTTGCTTTAAAGGTCTAAATAAAGCAGGGACAGTGGAAGACCGGGGAGTGCTACATGACAACAAACAGACCAGAGGAAAGCCAGGTAAGGTGAATGATATGAAAAAAGTGGAGTTTTTCTTATTGATAACTTAAACTTTTATCTCCAAATCATACATGTCTTATCTCCTAAATAATTAGCAAATGCTTAATGTATTGGTAAAAATTGGTTTAAATGTTCCTAAACAAAATAAACAAAACAGACATTTGACAAATCAGCTTCAATAACATTGAAAATCAATATCCATAAGTTTATTATTTTAATAAAATTATTTAATTGTAGAACAGCTGCTTGATTCTTGCCACCTCCTTAGGATTCTGATATTAAGCATTCAAAATCATGATCCAGATTCTTAAAGATGAGGAAAGGACATAAAATGGACTGTTTTTATCATGTGGATTGCATAACAATCAAAACATTCATATAATATTAACGGAAAGCAAAAGATTCTCCATAAATGTCCAGCTGAAAATCAAGTATTTAACCAAGTGATTAAGTTCAGCGTGTGTTTGTTAAACAACAAAGGTGCAAAGTGTCTGTGTAGAACATCTTACCTTGGCAGAAGCTGTAGAAAAAGGATAGATTCTCTGCAGAATAACTCTTAAAGGCACTTTAAAAAGTAGACATAACTGAATATGACTGAGCAGATTTCGATATGGACGGAAAAAAGAAAAATTAAGATTCTCTACATATGTTTGACAGATTCGCCAGAAGGAATCTGTGGGTCTGTATCTACAATGACAGACCAAAAATTGCCAAAGGCACCTCACCGTCAACTTCTATCTATTTCTAGTGAGTGAAATGAAAAGTTAAAAACTGAATTCTGTCAGTGACTAGATCAAACACTGAGTTGATCTGGACATTATAGTGCTAAATGAGGGGGTCAGTGGTTCTTATTGGCTGTGAGAAACTTAGCGTCATGCCCCTTTACAAAGCTTTCTCCACCCCTCTGTCATGTGCCTAGCTCAAAGACAAGGTCAGAGTAATCCACCACAATAATACTATATGTGAGGTATGTGAAAGAAAACAAGTTTGCTTTAGAGAAGATTAAACTCCTTCTAAGATCCAGACTTTTCTTTTTTCAAACCTATCAATTATATGCAAACGAGCATTAGAATTTGCAGCTAAAATAAATGACCACCTACATTGTTTACTTCAAGCACCCAAAGAAATACTATTGAACACTTGAGGGGTCAGTTCTGGTTGAACTTTCCTGCCTGGCTCCCTTTGGAACTATTAATAATTCCATATCAGGGCTTGGGAAAGGAAAAATCAGGAGTGGAGGCAAATAGTACAACAGCATGTACTTACAAACAGCTGTTGAACCACTTACATTCCTGAAACAGTCTTTCTCTTTACTATATTGTTTTATGTGATTCATTTTGTCCACAAAACACACTCCCATTTATGGTACAATTGATGTTTTCCAACAAAACCTCCATTATATAATATCTAAGACTGCAGAAAGTCACAAATGACCCCGCCGTAATCGGTCACTTGCTCGCCTGTTGGTAAAAACCCCAAAACAGTTTGGTTTTTCAGAGCCAGAAAGTGTGCTTAGAGGCACTTTATTACATCACTGAAGAGCTGTTTCTAGCACATGTTTGAACATTTTATTTTGTATTCTGAATTTATATAAAGGATCTACAGAGCAGAAACACAGGGTTCTTTTTACAACCCTGTGTTGTAAAAAGGGTGAGGAATTTTGGTCTATTTTTCTTTTCAGAATTGTTTTTAAATAAGTCACACTAGACGGTTTTTGAGCCTGAATGGCCTGTTCAGGGTCATGCCCCAGCATCTCAATCAGATTACAGAACATATTTTGATTAGACTGCTCAAAAACCTTAATTTTTTCTATTATTTTAAGCAATTTAATAGTCAGCTTGCTGGTATGGTTTGGTTGTTTGTCCTGCTGCATAACCCAGTGAAGCTTGAGCTTAAGGTCACAACTGATAGTTGGACATTCTCCGTCAGCATTGTCTGGTAAAAAGCTGTATTCAACAATAGCGAGTCATACAAGTCTGAAAGCAGTCTCAAGGCATCACTACCAAGTTTGACTGTTGGTGGTGATGTGTTTTCAAAAATGCTAAAATCTAAATGTGAAATTAGCCTTTTTGTTCATCTTGTTCAGCAGGGTTTTTTGGCATTTAAACGTTGTCAGGAATACAATTTTTTCTGTCTCTTTCTTTTTCGAATCATTTACTGTGGCATGTAAGGCCAGCAATGCTTCAGATATCCTTCTGGAAACTTCTGTGACCTTTCTTCTTTTGTGACCTTGCAGATTTCTTGTTGCTGTGCTCTAAAAGTAATTTTGGTTGGCACTCCTGGATGAGTTTAATGTTTTCGCCATTTGTGGATAATGGCCCGTACAACTGCTCAAGTTCAAATAAAAAAAATTCAGTGTCTAGAAGCCTTCGGAATGACTGTGTCACCCTTTTCAAATTGGGATGTAGCCGGGTGGTAAAGTTTGGTTGAATGAGTGTACTGTTTCAAAGTGTTGGTTTTCTTTTATATTACAGTAGCAACGCTATTGAACTATTTTGGTTCAGTTATGTAATTTTATTTGTTCTTTATATTTAAATATGTGCAGGTAGTTGGTCTCGGGTACTGCACATTTTGACCACCAGACAGCAGTGTTTCAAGGTGATTGCAGTTTCCCAAGACGGGGCAGGAAATGCATCTTGTTGTCTTCCTGTGTTGCTATGCTACATGTTGAGCCTGGATGTGAACTCTATGTGTTTTATCTGCGGGAGATAGATTTGGCAGAAAATCGGTAAATATATACATCACTTGTTGAAATATGTCGGTACATTCTCATTTATGTGATAAGCAGTCAGTATTTTTAATGAGATGGTGTGTTTCTGAAACGGATGGTTCAGGCAACCTGTATGTGCAGTGCAGGGCGGCCATTTGCTGCATGTGACAATAAGATGTCTGATCATGTGCTCCAGTTTTAAGAGTGAACTGAGACTGTAAGTGTTGATAAAATAAGTCATATCACAATCACGTGCTCTAAATCAGTGTGGTGTAATGCAGCTCTCTGTATTTTGTTTGTGCAGCCAGAGGCCTCTGCCGTATTTCTTTTCTTGTCTTTTATATATTGCATTTTCTTTTTTGTGCATTCTCTCCGTTATTTTAGAGATTGCCACATTTCAGCAGTAGTTACCTAATGTTTGGCACACATATGTTCTGATTTCTGAACAAAAGTAAGAAACAAGACAGCTTTGTTTAATCTGTCTCAACTGGAAATAAAATATACTGCACATTAAGAACCCCAGTTATTGTGTCCTGTGAGGCTGAGTAATTCCCGGACTACAGGTAGATAGCACTAACTTTGTTTCTCATCTGTACCTCCTCTTCTGTTGATCTGTTAGTCTGCTTCATGTTTTCAGACAGCTTCTATTAAGTATTTTATTGACTCTTCACTTCTGGGAGTAATCAGTGCTGGTTGTAATCTGGGAAGCAGATTTAAAGAGTGTGCTTATTCAAAGTTAATGTAAGTATTAACAAAGATATGCTACTTCTTCAATATAAAGCCAGATTGGTCTGAATCTGGCCTTATCATGTTAAGAAAGCAATTGTGTGAAAATTGTGTTTTGGTATTTTCCCTGGGTGTCTTAGTCTGATACTAACATTTGCTTGATAATCTAACATCTAAAAAAAAGCAAAAATAGAAGAAATCTATCCATGTCATAATGGAAATTAATCTTTCTAATTTGCCTTCACATCAGTGCAACTTCAAAAGTTTTTAATTGGTGTCTCTATTTTATTATTGTTTTTTGTTTGTTTTGTTTTACATGAACTGTAACTGTTTTTTAACTAATTTCCCCTTCTGGATTCTACTTGATTCTACAAATGCACTTTCTGAGTGATAATTGGTGCAATATCTCTGTCATGTCCTGTGTCAAAGTAATAGCACTTTCTGTCATCCACCTGTTCAGCAGGGAAACAGAATCTGCCTGTTTTATCAGAGGAGTCACTCAGGGGAACCCACTCTCATCTGACTCAGGCACAATGACATCATCCGCCTCTTAGCACATCCCAGGATATCTGGTCGTCTGTGTCTACGTGTCAGGCAACCCGTCGTTGCTTGGGGAGTTTAGCCCTCCAATCCTATTGTACATACTGTACAGTAAAGGACAGGAGAATTATTTCAAACTGTAGTAGGGAGATGGTTAATCTGGGCCTTATGTTTGACTATAATTAGTCCCACTGATGACTAACGGACGTGCAACTCCAAGAGAACTCATCAAGTGTTTTATGTCAGTTGGAATTACCAATATTTTTCTATTTGCCAAATGTCACAATAATGAGAGAAAGAATTTGCCAAATTTATTTGTTCATATTTTCAAAATCAGAAATGCAAACACATGCTATCAGTGTTTGACTGCATTTGAACTATAAGACTTTGGTCAAATGTTTCGAGTTTCCTTCCACAAGCTTTTCTCAAGAGTTTGCTTCTGACTCATTCCTCCTGACAGAACTGGTGTAACTGAATAAGGTATAAGCTGTGCATGTGGAAGCTTTTGATTTCAACTGCAATTATTTACATATAAACTGTAGCAGCAATTTTTCTTCATAATAGGCATATAAAGCAGAATAAGGCATATTCGCAAAAAAATATTTTTCACTCATTAGTATTTTTAAAGTATAACATACTTCTTCCCAGCTTTGCAGAAATGCTCTGTGGTTTAGAGCTCCAGCTTTCAGAACCACTACTATAAAAGACCTTATTCATTGTCAAAGGGATTAAAATTGATTAGTTCAGCCGTGTGAAATCCAGCTCCTATACAGTGAAATAAGCTGCAGTAAGACTGCTATATGTTCTCAATCAGGGCTGCCTTAGTCAACATACACCATATTTCTGTGTTAATTACGGTGACAAATTTTCTAACCAGCAGCCATGTTTTCAGTAATATTTTTACATCATAACTGCTACAGTTTAGCCTTTTTTATATGTACGCTGCATAAAAATGTCCTAAATATGTTCCAGAGCAAAGACGGAGGGGATTCTGCATTATTCATTCCACACTTCTGGTGTACACTTTTCACCTGGGCTGCAGGATGGCTTTGATAAGGCCTTGAAAAAATGCTCAGAACTGGCAACAAATTTTCCAGAGTGCTTCCTATGAGTGAGCAAGCATGCAATCAGGAGTTTCACACAGGACTGCCTCCTGGATAAATGCTTCAACACCAACACCACCCACACACACACATCTCAACCGTATTTCATATTTCATAAACAGCAACTCTGGAAAAAACTCAGACCCAAGTCCATTAATTTATCTAAGTTGTTGCTAGGATTTCTCTTAATGATAGAACAGGGAAGACAACATATATACAGACGCTAGGTCAGTTCACCACTTTATACCTTTCTCCATCTATTATGCACCGAGAGTCAAGCCCACTTCTCTCTCGTCTCACCTCATTTAAAGAGCTCATAAACAAAAATTATATTCGTATAGAAAGCAAAATGCTGCATTTGAGTAATAACTGGAACATACAATCTGAGGGTCAAAAGAAATGCAGTTTAATTAGCATAAGACAAAATCTAAAACTGCAAATCATCAAACTTTTGTAGTTGTTTTTAAATCTTATAACAATCATTGGAACAAATCTAGCAAATCAAATTAAAGAAAGGTGTAAATTAAAGAAACTCAAAATAAACTGTTCAGGGTAGAAGTTCAGTGATGATTATATTTTTTTGTTCTTTGTTTTCAGGTACAAGATCTTGGAAATTTACAGTCACTGAGTTGACCATTAATCCTTCTGCATGTCAGTGTTGTGTTCTCTGAATCAAATGTCAGATCATCTGGGTGACGGGTAAAACTTAGTCCTGCAAATGACTGTAAACCCAAGCACATAATAAAATAGTCGTGGTGGTTAAACCATGATTATTCTTGCAGTTTTATTGCGAATGACCAAACTTCAATAAACTGACACAAACTTGAACTCTGAAAGACAGAGAATCATGTAATTATGTTAAATTTCTTCCTTTTCAAGTTCTTTGTTTACAGCCTAAGCAAGCTAATAATTACTGTTATATTTCACGACTTCTTTTTCTTTTACATGAAAATGTTATTTCAGAATTGAAAGACAAGATATAGTACATCTTAATTTTCAAAACAAATAAGTGATCATGTCATCTTTTTAGGATTAAAAAGGTTTTCAAAACGTAATTAAATGAGCCTGATGTCATGATTCAACAATAATGTACATTTAGAGGCTTTCCCTTCTGTGATGACTACAACAGCTATGGTTCTTCATTTTTCAAACACAGCTGCTTTCATGTCATAATGGAAATTAATCTTTCTAATTTGTCATGTTTTGTATGGATGACTTAAAAATGAATGAATGCTAATGTTCACTTTCAGCAACAGAGCAGCAGATGTGCCTGTAGCTGAAATATTGGATCTTCAGTCATTGTATGTATTCTATTAAAACAAAATCATGTTTTACACAAAATGCACAACAAAAGATTCCCCAACAGCAACTGTTAAAATGGGTCAGAGGTTAATGCTTTGTTTCTGGTAAATATCAAAGTCACACATACACTTGTTCTGATCTCTTGTTTGTTTATTAGCCTTACACACAAAAACTTCAACAATTCCTTTGTGCTGACAGATATCCGGTTTCACAATACCTCCTGGTATAAAGGACTTAAATTTGGGTCACTATAAGTTATACTAAACACAGAGTATGGGCACTAAGGCTTACTGATGCTCTTCTGTTTTTCTTTTGCTTTGGAACAGTCTATTCTCACGGTATATGAATGCACATGTGATTTGAAATCAATCTTAAAAAGGTAACAAAAGACATTTCTTTCATACAGGAAAAACAGCAAAACCTCAGATATTTGGCAAAAATTCATTGAATTTGTACAGATAAAAAAAACATTTATTTATTATATTTATTTTTCATTATAACATTTTACTTCCTTTTATCATACATATGTTTTGTGAAGCAAAAGGCTTAAAGGCAGAATTCGATATGAGGGAAAACATTTTTCATCATGTTTTATTAGTTGTACTCTGGGAGAGTTTCAATCCAATCACTAATGAATAACAACAGAGTGAGAGACTTATTCATTTCTAAACTCATGAGATATGGATTTTGACCAAAAGAACAAGATGCATGATATGAGTTGCTAGAAGAAGAACCCAGAGGCAAACCTAGAACTTACTGGAGGCTCTAAATAACCCTTCTAGACTCATATCCTCATATCCTTCTAGACTTCTAGACTCATATCACATAATAAAGATATCCATCTTTATTATGTATTTGTAAAATCCTGTTTACTGCTGGGAACTACAGTCTTTTCCAGCTGTCAACCACAGAAAAGTGGGAAAAACCATAGAAAGTTAATCAATCCATCAAAAATGAGACAATGCTCAAATGCACTAAAACCCAAAGGCAATTTAAAATAGTTAACTAACCAAGCCAAAAATGCATGTTTTAGGTTGTGGAAGGAGACCGGAGAGCTGACAGAATACTCACGCATGCACGGGAAGGTCATACAAAGTCCACATATAAAGGCCACATTAGAAATTTGAACCAGCAACCTTTGAAGTCAAGACAGAAAATGTTTAAAATAGAATGACGTTATTCATTCTGTTCGATGTATGTAAATAAAGAATCATAGTTTCTGTATTCGTCTTTTAATACTTAGCATATTTTTGCCACAACTTCTCTTTTGTTTACAACTACAGTCAAACATACAGGACCACAAATAGATTAAGGTTTTTAAACACAACAATATAACTTTATTTTTGAAGGATGCACAACAGGGGATGCATGTTTGAATACTGTCTTGGGTGACAAACTGCTGACTCTAAAGTACTGAAGCTAAAGCATACAGAGTATATGTTTGCTTATTTATCCTTCTATTGTTATATCTTTAATGTTCTCTTTTTATGATTAAGTCTGATCTATGCAGGATTTCCTGGAGCCCCAGTGGCCTACTTCTTTTGCAGTCATAAAATTAAGACTGACATAAATAAAACAAAAAGCATATATTCCTTACCACACAATCCATAAAAAGCACAGGCTTGACTATAGAAAAAAAAAAAGAAAGTTATCAATAGGAATTTAGACTTAATATGTTTTGTTTTTTTCCTCCCCTCCAAGGGGTCTTTTTGTGGGCTCTAGTGTCCCTTATATGAAAGTAGGCTGACAGGAATGGAGAGAGGGGAAGATATGCGGTAAATGTCGCCGGGTCCAGGAATCAAACCCGCAACGGCTGCATCGAGGACTCAAGGCCTCCAAACGTGGGTCGCACTATCCCCTACACCACCACAGCACGCCCAATATATGTTTTTTTCTACGTGCAACCTGTTAGGATTTTTCAAACACATCAAACACCAAGAGTATGTCCCTGTGCAAACAGATAAAGTGCCTATGGCGGGACATTTTCCGCCACTTCGGGGGTCACATTGTTTGTCGACACCACATTTCAGGAAGTGATGCAAAGACCGCTGCAACAGATGGTCCAACATGCAGGTCGAACAAATTAAAGAGGGCAAGAAAAGAACCTTTGAGTTGTTTCCTTTCCTTTCATGCAGCAGCTAAATGAATAGGGTTTGTCTTTGAACAATGACAAGAAAGTGTTCAGGGTCCTTTCATGAATCACCTAGAAGCTATAGCTCATAATCTGAAAAATAATAGCCCATTATCCTTCTAACAATGAAACACTTTAACCATGATTAACAAGATCTTCTTAATTATATTCATTGTAGAATATTTTATGCAACAGATTTGGAATACCTTCCATGACCAGTAAAGCTCATTTAAAAAATACACTCCGAAATCTCAATCTACTGTTGATGCAACAGCAGAAAATGCAAAAACAAAATGAGTTTGGACTTAAATCTGTTTTGAATCTCAAAGGCTTGGACATATAAACGCAGTTTTATCTATTTGTATGCAGCAGTTTATTTGAGACAGAAGTCAAAGTAACAGCTAAAGGTTTTACACACACTAATATGTTCACACTTAAAATCCTTAAAATTTTAATAATTAAATATGTTTGCTTTCATGTTCTCAATTTGGACATACAGGAACAACAACATCTGAATTAAAAATATCCTACATGATCCACCTGCTGCTTCCATTTTAAAACTATTGCCGCTTTTAGCTGTACACTTTCAAAGGATTATGATTCAAGTTTGTGAAAGAAAATGCACTTAGACTATAAAGGTATGCTATATTTTGTCACTAACAAAATAACATTTCAAACACCTGAGCTATTAACAATTTAAAATACATCATACATCATGATCGGATAGCTAGCTGCTTATGTTTCACTACATCTCTTCCACACAGCATACAAATACAAACCGATTGAAGATAATACTTACATGTATCAGATGCTGATGTTGTAAAGTCCACAAAAAATAATGCTGTCATTGATAGTAGATCAGAATAAAATGTTCCAGTGAAATTCCCTAAAAAACAAATGACCCACTTATGAAAGCTTGGGGTTATAATGCAAATTCATCTTGTAAAACGTATTAGGGATAAGATTAAATTAATAACACATTTTTGAGGGACAGATGGAACATGCTGGAGTTTTTATGGAGTCCAAAGTTTGGACTGTTTGAATCAATGATAAATGGTTAACACATTTGCGAGAGGAGTCTTGTGCTCTGCTGAGATGGTGATGATGACAACTTAGTGTATCCCAGGTTCTGTAAACAGCCCAAATCAATCCGGGAAAAGTGTAATTACTGGGATTTCTCGGTGATTAAGTGGACAAAAGTGTTTTACTTAAGTTGTTTTCTTATAGGCTTATGGTATTTCTAAACCCTGTAACACTTTGATTGGAGGAATTTTGTGGGGTTTTTCCCCTGCTGACCCCTGAGGTGCACCACAAAGGTGTCAGTGATTATTAACTTGCTTGGGATGTCATTGGAGCAGATTTTGAACAGTGTGGGGGTTTGAGAGAGGTAGAGTCAGATGTGAGGCAGGCAGTAAAGGGAGTGCTGTTCTGCTACTTTGTCCAACAGCACGGAGAGTTGACCTTGAGGGGAATAGGGAAAATTGACAGGGGGGAGCGCAGTAACAAGAGGTAGCTATATATCAAGGAGGCAATTTGGAATGGTTTATCTGATGAGGGTCAATTCCTGCTCCAGTGCCATAGATCAGAGTTTTCAAGCCTTAGCTTGGAGTTGTGTGGAGCTGTTAAGATAGGCCCATTTTTGAATGACGGCATCACTGATCAAGCTCCCACAAATCATTTACCCAAAACATACAAGAGTGGAGTAATCAAGAGGATTTGTGATGCAGGAAAACCCACATCAGCAGATTTATCTGCTGCTTTTCATGGCCTTGCAGCTCTGGCTCCAAATCTGCTTTAAGCAGCACTTTCAAAATGTTCGCTTCAATTACTTCACATATCAAGGACATGGAATGGCTGATTATCCACAGGATCTAGGCATTAATGTCATTATTATTACCTGCAATAAAAATAAATATCCTTGTACATGTCCAAAGCATATTCATTCAATATATAGTGACAGCATTAAAGCTTCGCAATAAATCTGTCAATGCACCACGTGCCATGGCATAATGCCAAGACTATAGCAGTCATTTTACACATGCCTTTACTGAGCATCTGACCTTATCTATTATTGCTTCTATTTTGAATCAGTCAACCTGCACCTCTGGGTCTGAGCAGATGGCAGGTCTTCTAAGTGATAAAATTCCAAAGACAAGAGCACTATTACGCCACAAGAATTTTTGGCTGAGGTCCCAGCACCAGTGGAGGCTGGAATGAGCACATAACTTTGATTTGAATTCCCTTCATTATTCTGCTCTCCTTCGTGGCCAACAGCCTCAGTGTAGTTCAGATGTTCTGCATTTATAGCGGAGAGCCACGTTTACTGTAACTTGGATGATAAATTTAAAGGAGTATAATGGACAAATAATTTTAGAATAATTATACATTCCACAGGAAGAGAAATAGCTGTATCAGTGTGCTTTCTTAGTATGTGAAAACCTAATTTCTAAGTGAATCATTCAGTGTTTTTGTGGTTTAAAATAGAAAACAAGAAAATTATGTGTTTACTCTGTATCATCTTGCAAATGTTTTCTTGATTTTATATAGATAACCAGCACAATTTTCTCTTCTGTATGGGTTCTATATTGAATAAGAGTGCAACTCATACAAATCCGCTTTTATTGCTAATGTAAAAATATTAAGATCACATTTTTAGAGCAAACATAACAAAATTCTGATTTTGAAGTTAAGGAAACAAACTGTGAACATAGATTATTGTTAAATTAGATTATTAAAAACAACTATGTAGATTATCCAATCGACCAAGAAAGCTGGTCAAATGGACAGACCAACAGATTGACGAACCAATAGATTTTCAAAGAATTAAACTGCAGTTGTGAACAAATAACAACCTGCTAATGATGAAAAGCCAAGGGAATAATTAAGTATTTGACCCTGGTTCAATTCAATTCAAAAATAATTTATTGATCACAAAAGGAAATTAAATTCAATACTAACTAATTAATTGGTGACCTAAATGATGCAGAAGTGTTTAACCCCAACAGCCTCACCATAAAATCCTGCATTCGTTTACTTGCTCTCTTTGTGTATGCATTGGTTTTCTATAGTTATTCTGGGTTCCCCACTTACTCCAAAAACATTCCTTCTTAGGAAATCCTGTTGTGTTCAGGTGAGTTTTGTCTTGTTTATCTGTGTGTGGGCCCTGTGATGAAATGGTGATCTGTCCAGGATGTATCCCATCTCTCAGTGACTGCTTGGTTAGGCACCAGCTCTATTTCCCCAACCTTCCAACATAAAACAGGATAAAGAAGCAAGTAAGAAATGGACAGATAAGCAGAATACCAAAAAACTTTTTTTCCCCTTTTAAAGTCATTGTCTAAAAAAATCTGAAAATACACATACTTTCATTTTATTTCCATGAAAATATAGCAAGATGCTAGCTCAAACTTTTGTGCTTACCCAGTGTTTAAATGTCATCACTATGTAACAGTTTGAGTCTATAATTCATTTATTCCAGTCAGGTGCTAGTCTTACCTCAGTACAATAGTCTGTTTGCAGGGCCATAGCTGCTTCACAAGCATTTATTCTGGCTTTAGCAAATCCAATTATCTGTGAATCCATAATTATATAGCTTTGTTAGGGACTATATATTTATATAGCTACTAACTAATGAAAGGACAACAAAGCCTAACAAAACCAGAAATGCTTGGAAAGGATCATTACCATGGGAATTATTGGACAATATTTATGCAAGGGGACTCAAGTTAGAGTTGGTTCCCTGCTGATAGTCTACAGGATTTTCACTATGGCTTTATGTATGCAATCATAAAGCTGATATACCACGCAAACGACAATGAATTTTGCATTTATCTGTGCTCTGCTCATTTTCCGCTTGAGAAAGTTGGGGAAATTGACTTAGAATTGCTCCATGCAAAGTAGCTGAACTTTCCACTCAAGTGGTTAGACAGAGCATCAGATTGCAGTACAGGTATGCAAGAGACCATAAGTGATCCTGCTGAAAATAAAAATGCTTTAGTATTCATGCTCTTATTAATGATCAAAGTTCTGGATGTACCGTATTTCTACTGGAGAAAAAAAAAGGAAGCACACATGAATAAAACATTTGATTATTCAGCTGAAGTGTTATTGTGGTTTCTTTCCAAAAGGTTTCTTCCAAATTTCATCTCAACTCAGTAAGTGCAATGGTCACTGTTTATGCTATGCAGTAAAGTTAATTCATTAAGTCCAAGTGCAACATTTGCTTCCCCGCAACTAATAAAAAGTGTGGGGATACAACATGGCTACATGCATTATAACATTTTCATATTTATCAGAACAAAGACAAACTAAATACATTTCATTCAAACACAAAAGGCCTGTAATAACTTCCATTTGCATTTCACGACAAACACATTAAATCCTGTGTTTTTGTTTTGGCAAACTTTTTTTCTAATAGCTTTATTTACTCTGCTTTTAGAACCTGTATCAATAAAGATATGCAGGTCTGAACTGCCTCTGAAGCACCTAATGAATTATTAATTGGTGCCACTGCAGTTAGAATACAATTTACTCCACCAATTTACTGTGATTTTATTAAAGGCTCGTACTGGCTTGCAAGTGAAGTCGGAATCCATGCAATATTCATCAGAGAAAGGATGCATGGGACCCCGGCTCCTTGCCTGAGGATTTATTTGGGGAAAAAATACAACAATGACATCAACAAATCTCTTAAAGACCTTGGCATGCTTCACAGCTTTTCAAGACTGTGCACTGTGAATTTGAGCCAACCTTTCTGCAGAAGGCCAAAAGGCTTGAGAAGAGCCTTTCTCATACCTTGTAATGCCACAATGGCTCTGGGGAATAAAGCAGCAGAATGGTTACATAAAACAAGGAGAAAGAGAATGCATGAGTGGTAAATATTGTGTTTTGGCATGATATAATATTGCTCTTTTGGCATCTGAAATCCACCTGCAGATTTCCATGTTCATGCATCCCATATGCAGTGTTGTGCAATAGTTTAAAACTGATACTCAATCCCTCATATTTTACCCTTAAGGAGTCAGATTTTATTAATTTCTTCAAACTTTCTAAAAAAGAATTTCTGAAGGTTTTTCTTTTTTTAAGAGTTCTTATCTGTCTTTGGACCTGACAATGAGGGCAAACTGAGTAATGTTTTCTCAAAGTGAATTCCAGAAAGTAAAGAATCCTAATAAGTCATGCTTAAAGAATCACCTTGCATGCCATCCTTCAGCTGGTTCAACTACTAAAAACATTTTTCAGGTAATAACTCCTCAAGAGTAACTTTGTGGTTGCTAAAATACCAACTGTGTTTGTCAAGTTGTGTTATTTATTTTACATACCTAAGGAAATGGAGGGGGAAAAAAAACATGTTTCGAGTAAGTACCAAACTGTACCTGAAGATTTTTGTAGGCACAACACTGGGTCATCTCTTTTTTATGTTAATATATTTTAATCACTTCTAAAGCAGGGATTGTCAAACTCATTTAAGTCCAAAAAATTAAAAAGGTAAGTGAATCGGATCAATCAAATTTTATTTGTATAGCACATTTCAGCAGCAAGTCATTTCAAAGTGCTTTACATCATAAACACAAAAACACAACATAGAGACAGCAATCAAAACATTACATAAAGTCAAGTTCCATCAATAAATTTGTAATGGATTACATTTCAAATACAATCCTAAACAGGTGGGTTTTTAGTCGAGATTTAAAGGAAGTCAGTGTTTCAGCTGTTTTAGTTTTCTGGAAGTTTGTTCCAAATTTGTGGTGCGTAGAAGCTGAATGTTGCTTCTTGTTTGGTTCTGGTTCTGGGGATGCAGAGCAGACCAGAACCGGAAGACCTGAGAGGTATGGAAGGTTGATACAGCAACAGCAGATCTTTAATGTATTGTGGTGCTAAGCCATTCAGTGATTTATAAACTAACAACAGTATTTTAAAGTCTAGTGTAGGGACTTTAAAACTGGTGTTATGTGCTCTATCTTCCTGGTTTTAGTGAGAACGCGGATGAAGCAGGTTGCCAAACCAAGAGACAAAATAATAGAACTGATTCGATAAAAGCCCATTTTGAAAGTGATATTATAGTTCTGTTTACATGGAAGTGAGATTATTTCCATATACAGAAAAGACATTAAGGTAGTTGCCTCACAGTTTTGTTTTTTGTTTTTTTTGGTCAGAGTTAATGCTGAGTCAGTAATAATCCCAAGATGTTTAGATGTCTTCAAACAACTGTACTGTTATAACAGTAGTCTGCAGTGGACCATGTATTTTCTTAAAATCAGAGCCATATCCTTGGTTTTTCCTGTGTTGAACTGCCAGGTGGTGACCTTAAACCAATGAACAAAGTAGTCAGCAAAACGTCTGTGGCTGTCTACATAACCCTCAAGTAGACTGATGATGGTCACAGAATCATTTACACATTTTAGGATAAAATGATTGATGAAAGTGCTCTAACGTGTTTGGATAAAGGATAAAAACTACGGTGAGAATACACACCATTGTGTTGATTGAGGGGAAGAACACAGTTTGTCAGACAAATCTGTGCTCTGTGAGGCAGAAGCTCCAAGGAGGAATTTTGTGGAAATAAGTGGTGCTTTGTTAGAACAAGCATTTAAGCACCACCAAATGGCTGTCATGGGGGGTTCAAGATTTCCTCAAACATGCATGAAACATGAAACAATAAAAGCAACACTCCAGGTATGTTTTTGGGAATAGCACTATAACATAATATAAAGATCAAAAAGTTGATTTTGCATTATGTACCGACAGAGTAAAAATTCTGACACTTTCGAAGTGGGTGCAGGTGATAGTAAAAGGTTTTGATACAATGACCTCAGATATGGAAAAATGAGTATGTCTGAATCAAATCTGAAATATACAAAGGAGCCTGTTCGTGTCTTGGTCTGTATGTCAATTGCAGTTAATCTAGTGTGAGTGCTCAGTGTTTTACAGGATTTCCAAGCAGAACAGTTTCTAGAAGATCTTAAATTGAGGTTAAGGCCACGGGTCTGAAATCATTCAGGGCCTTAAAAAGATTGCCATTAGAGACTGACAAAATGATAGCATGTTTCCAAATTGCAGGAACATGTTGTGTCTCTAAAGATCAATGTAAAATATGTTGGAAGTCTGAATTTAGCTCTTGTGAACAGAGCTTCGATAAGTAGCCAGAAATATTGTCTAGACCAGGACTAATATTAATTTTACTGCAATAGAAAGCATTTTCAACATTGTTCTGATTCACAAAGACAGACTCGTTTTCACTCAATTTAAACCTCAACTCTATTACTTCCTGACTAAAATCCAAAGAGTTAAGACGTTCATAAACACACTTAAGATCATTAGCAAGGTTAAGATAAGAGGTATAGCCGAAGACTAGCAATACTTCTCATGCTGGACTAAGCTGATATAAGTCTGTTACACATAATTTTATTCTTGAAAACAATTGTTATTTTTACCTTTCAAATATTCAGTAAACTTCTTTGCAACTCTCTGCTTTGCTTAAATTTCTCTCCTTGTTGAAACGCTAAGCATTTTTTCCATAAATAAGAATTTAATTGAATTAATAACCCATGGTTTTTTATTTGGATAAATGTTTACCCTCTTTGTGGGTATAAGCACATAGTTCAGAATGCAGCGTATGAACAAACAACAGATAAAAGCTCATCCAAGCCCCTGCAGGACTCTTTGAACATGCCCCAGTCAGTGCAGTCAAAGCAGCACAGCAAGGAGGCCAGCATAATTATTCCAGATGCTAATCTCTCTAGTTTGAACTGTTTAGAACTGCCCTGTGAGTAGGAAGAAGAAGCACACAACTGTGATCAGCACTGCCCAGAGAGAATAAGAGAAGCTAAATAAACACATCTTTAACAGACCCATAGAGCCAAACCTTTACTCTGCCTGTTGGACAGGACTGTGACGGGGTTCTAATATGACTTGGTCAAACATAAATGACTGGCCAAGGCCGGAGATCACTTTAGTGAAATTTATTAAGCATTTCTTCAGGTGAACAAAGGTAGCAGGTGCAAAATATATACAAAGGACATCCAAGGCAGGTTAAAATCAGACAAACAGCAGTACCTTCATTGTCAGAGTCCATCACCTTCAGTGTGATTTCTCAGGAGTCTAGTCACAGACTGCCTCCCTGTGGAGCAGAGCCCTGCTTTTAAAGCCACAGGCTCCGCCCACAGAAAGTCCAAACAAGCAAAAAAACTAAGCAGTTACTTCTAACTCAAATAAACTCTTAAAGTATACAAAATAATAATAATATAAATATATAAACTTGTAAACAAAAATACAATACTCAATTTAACAGAAAACACTCAGTTCTGATGAGATCACTAAACCATCATGTGACTCCCTCCCAGCACGCCACAATCCGGAAACAACCCTGCTTGAAAATGGCACCGGGAAAATGTTTGAAGCTGAAAATAACAGGTTAGGATGAATGTTAACTGTAGCAGGAACAATGGGTGTGCATCCATGATGAACCGCATCAGTTTAAGCTGCAACAAAACTCAATTTAGCGATTGTATACCTGTTGGTGTGTATGTGTGTGAGGGCCTGCTCGCATGCTGACACGGACTCTATAATTAAGTCCCAGATCGTGACGGCTCCTCCGTCACACGGACGGAGAAAGTTTTTTAACTGAAAGTTTTTAAAGGTCTTTTCCAGTGGAAAGTGTCTAAAGTCAGCCGGTTTTAAAGTTAGGACTATACAAAGATATGGGTTGTAGTTTTTACACCATATTGTTCAATAAGGCATTTGCCTTAGGTAAATGTAGATTTGGGGGAACTCAGAAAAAATGACACAGCAATATGGAGAACAGTTCAGTGTGCTGATTTGCTCTCGGATAGTCAAAGAATCACAGTATTCTGGGTTCACACAAACCCACCTACTTGTGGGTAAACTGCTTATGCAGCTCAGCAAATAAGATAGAAAGAGAACAGTTCAAAATTGTCTGAAATTTGTCAGTTGTTTGTGCATATGTAGCCATCACTTAAGCAATGATAGTAAATAAGTGAGTTTTGGGTTCTTTGTTTCAGTATACTCTCTTACTATTTAATTTGAATCTCTCTAATGCTTTTGGATCAATCAGCTTTGAACACTACTAAAGTAAATTACACTACACACCATGTAACGCAGACCATAGTAACCCTCCTTTAATTAGGCAAAAATAATAATAAAATAAGGAAATGGCAGGTTTGGGGGTTTCAGGCATAACAGAAAAAAAACAGAGTATTTTTCCAACCGTACAATGAATCTGCATACACAGTGTAAAACACCAGTTATATAACCCACTATTGTAAAATCCAAACCTAATGCCGGCAGAAAATACACCCTACATTGCAGGCGCTCATGAATGCAAGAGACCCACCGACTCAACAGTCCAGAGCCTATTCACTCAATGAACAAAATATTAAAGTAACACTCAGTACCTTGTGTAGTCGTGATTTTCCACAGATGAATCCGGGCAACACTTCGTCCTGTGTCCAGAAGGACCTCAAAGCGATCCGAAGAAACAGCAGTTCAGGAATGATGCAGTTGTGTGGTTTCCACATGCTCCACTTCTGCTGGCCCTCAGTTCCCACGTTGCCAGAGGTACTCAGAGCTACTGCATGTGCTGAGAGTGACTATCTGGAGTCCGGCTCTCGTTATCCAGTCCGGTAATGAACTTTTGTAGCCCTTTAAGTTCCACTCTAGCAGCGAAACAGCAGCTTACAGTAGTCCATGTTAGCGAACAGCTAGGTTAGCTTCGCTCTAACTCTCGAGTAAATACAGCGACAAAGAAAACAAACACAGTCCAACAGCTTCTCGTTGAAACTCTGCTGTGTCCTGCTAACTTTCATACTGTATATTATAACTTCTCCTTACGACAAGTCTGAGTTTACTCACTTCGAAACCAGCTAACTGCTCCTCCTCTGCTATCACCTCTCACGCTCCACCAAACTCTTCTTCTCCTGTTCCTTTTCTTTCCTTCACACCTGTGCTACCTTCACAGAGTACCTTCATGTATTCCTGTATGAAAATACAGTTTTCACTGGCAATTCCCCACAAAGTAAAGATAACTTATTTTAAACAATGCAAATATATTTTTAATAACTTTATATGAACTTTGAAATGTTAATTGAAATAAAAGGGTATAATAAATTAACTTATACTTATTTATTATCTTACACATCTCTCGTGTTTTTACTATCTGGGTTACACATATACAGTGACAGAAAAACTAACTCATGCTGCCTCTTTTTCCATCGGTTTTATCTCAGCTTGATCAATGCATGTCACTCACCTCCCCTTTCAACTATATAATTAACTTATTAAAATCCTTTCAAATGCCAGTCATTGATCAAGTTTAACTGATTAAATCTTTGTCTATAATGGGTTATTATTTTGCAGGAAAGGATCTTTGCACTTGCAAGCAAATCACACCTGCTGTCTCTGAAAAATACTGCAAGCCACAACTGCTTTAAAGCAATGAACATCTGTATGCAGGCAGGAGAGGATGGGTAGGCAGGGGGGATGAAATATTCATCAATTGCTGTCTTTTGACAATGAAGCTACATGACAATGGTCTCACTTTCAAATGTCTGAGGTGCTTGAATCCAAAGGGGAACTTACCTTACATAATTTCAGCTTGTTTCATTCAGTGCTCAAGAGCCAAAGCAAAGCAGACACTTGTAATTCAACACCACAATTAAATGAGAGGTTAGTGAATCACCACAGAATAGGAGCATTGCCCTTGAAAAAAGGCTTGCCCACAAAGGGAAAATACAATGTATGTAAATATGGGGAAAGCAGCCTGTGAATGTTAAATTTTATGGCAAGCACATAAGATAAAAATAATACCTCCTTCAGGTGAGAAGCTCTATGAAATTGAAGTAAGAGCTATTCTGTGTTATCAGATTTTCCTGGGAGCCATGGCTTTCTTTTGAATTATACCATCTTTTATTTAAATGTCAGGATTTGGCTTTTTGGTGCTGGTGTGAGACGATGGCTCCTGCTTTTCACAGCTTGCTACGATCAGGTGGATAAGATTAACTTGAGAACTGAACTGAGTGAACTTAAAACAGAAGGTCACTGTAAGATAATGCGGATTTTTCCTATTAAGGGATTTTCTTTTTTCTGTAAATTCTCTAGTATGTAAAAGGATTGTTTACTTCCTGGAATGGGACCATAAGTCCATGCAATATCTGATGGTTTTACCAGCAAAAGGAACTAAATCTGGTGGATCTGACAGTCCTTTTCAGATGACCTTATTTTATCCCCTCATGTTTTTCAAATTGATTTTGTAAATGTTTGTTTAAAAAACTCTGGTTAATGCATTCTGTTGAGGGTTTTCAAGGTATTTTTAATCATTTAAACAGTTTCACTTAAGTAATTTTGTCTTACATTCATGTTGCAATTTTAGGCATGCAATATGTCTTATTATTGCCTTTTAACTACTTTGACTCACTGTAGGAGGATTTTCTATGTAATTGCTCTGCTTTTAAAAATATCTCTCCGTTCATCAACTTGTCTAGCTTTCAGCACCTCAGAAGTGCAATAAAAACATTTTCTAATGAGTTTACAGAAACATCTAAGCAGGATTTGTGCACAAGAGAGACGACAGGGAGAGAAATCCTGGTTGTTGTTGTTGTGGTTGGTTCCTGTCCTGTTTAGTTCATTCCTTGTGATTAGCCTTGTTTTTATTTCTGGTTTTTTGTTTGTGCATTTAGTTTATTTTTTGTTGTGTTTGTGTTAGTTCCTTGTGCATCTCCTGCTCTCGGTTTGCCTGCCCAGTCCTCATTCATGGCTGTTCGTCTGATTACACTCACCTGTTTTCAGTGTTACTTATCACTTCATCTCTGAACACAAGTCACCTATAGGTTTCCCATCAGCTCTGCTACGGTAACAAAAGCATAAAGAACGACTGAAGAAAAATAAGGACTGTATTATTCAGTTATACATACATTACCTGTAACTATGTTTAAAACTGATTCAATCTTTAAGTCTACAACCAACTTATGTAAAAAATACTAGAGAAAAGCAGGCTGATGAAACAAATTATCTTAATATTTTAAATTATGGCTTTCTAATAAACTATAGGTTTAGTTTGAGTTCTTCAGTGAACAACAAATGCATGTTTTGTTTATGCAACAAATTCCGTCTGAGTCTTGTGATGAATTTATCATCAGCTGTGGTCCATCATCTATCCCCTGCTTTAAGACCAAAGGCATTTCAACTAAAGGTCGCATCTGACTGGCCTGAGATGTCTGTGCTGATGCAAAACTTGCATACTACCTTGAAATTGCAGCTCCCATCCAGGCTATGGCAAATAATACAGCAAAAGCTGTCAGGTCTCCTTGACAAGGAACCTCTTTGCAAGACAGAGCTCACATGTTGACAAGACTGCAACAGTTAGGTTAGGGTGGCTACAAAAGATCCATCAGGTGCTTCTAAAACCCAATATTTACACTTGGCCATTTTTCACAGTTTGACATAAAATCATTCTAAACTGTGCTATTTTTTTGGGATAAGATTACCAAAATGGTTTCCTTTTAGTCACCATTTTCACATTCGAGGTTGCATACAGGAAGATCACTATAACTTAATGCAATTTTTAAAAAGTGTGATGATGGCATTATAGCTTTTCTAAGTTCATGATTACTTCTGACATAGACCACTCCAGAACAAATACAAAAGATCTTGTTGAAATGGTGGCTGAACCTGAGAAGATAACCGTATTGCCTACATGGTAATTCATCTGACGTGGTCTGACTTCTTCTTCAGAGAAGAAGTCGTTGTTACTTCAATACCAGCACAAAAAAGACAGGGTACGGTTTGCACTTTAATTCTCAGAGATGTGTGATGTAGTCTTTTGAAACTAAAACTGAAGTGTCTGGTCAGGATGACTGGTTAGAGGCAACAGAGAGAAAATTGATAACCTGAGACCACCAGCCCAACGGTGAAATATGAGGATGGTGACATCCTGTTCTCTGTATGTTTTGCTGCATTAGGAACTCATGTGTTTGACAATACTGACTCCATCTAGAGATATAGTCATTATATGATGTCCTAAGACATCAGTCAGAAAGTTAAAGATTGGGGGAAATGGGTTTTCCAAATGGACAATGACTTTTAGAATACTGTGAGTAGGTCAACATGGCTTAAAGACATAGAAGTCAAAGCTATAGAGTCCTGATCCTAATCCCACAGATAATTTGTAGGTAGATCTGAAATGGTGTGTTGGAGCAACAGCAGTTCTGGCAGGAGAAATGGGTTAAGTTCCAGTAAACTGATATGAGTTTGTGGACAGAAACCAGAAACATCTGACCCAAGTCATGTAGTTCTGCTAAATATTCAAGAAATGTATGTAAACTTCTGAATCTAACAAATATAAACAATTATATACAAATATGTATAAGTAGTTTTGATAACCCTATATGACCCAGGAAAACTTCTGTTTTTTAAGAAACGAGAAAACAAAGCATGTCTTCCCTTACAGTCTTTGTAAACATCTGGTTTCAGCTGTATTGCTTGCAAACCAATGAGAGATTTCAAAAAGACAAATGAATCAATACATGTTTGCATGGAAATGTCAGGTAGAATTTTATCATAAAATTTGTATTAAAATTTATCCAACGCCATTTCAAGGGTTAGAGTGAACATAATACTTAAATGGCAACATGTCTCCCTCTTGTGGTCATCTGACTTTAATCGAAACTAGTCAAATATTGTCATTAACTAAGGTAAGTATTATGAATAGCTTAAAGATGCGTTGAATTGCTTTATCAGTTTCAACATGCCCATATTTTCATCTAAACACACAACACTTTGCGACATTTTTTAACTTTTAAAACTTTGACTCACATGGTAGCTGTCACTAAGCCACCGCCTGTAGGCAGGAATAATCTGAATTGCACCACTCAGTAGGGAGTTATAATAAAACTACAACTACAAAACAATTAAAACACATTTAAAATGTGACAGAATTGGCTCCTTCTGGCAAACAAACACCCCTTGCTGCTGGTGGGAGATAAAATTCACGCTCTGCCTCATTCTGGTCTTGAGGGATAGTGGGTGCAGCCAAAACTTCCCTTGCAAACAGTTTTTGCTTCAGCTGTGATTTTTATTGGACAAAAATAAAATAGACAAGATGCACAGAAATCTGTTGGGAGTTTGCAAATAAATAAATGACTAGATGAAAATGGAGAGGGAGGATGTTTACTGGGTAATTTAAATAGTATGTGCTCACTTCAGACCTTATCAATATATTAGTTATGCAGTATTTTTTATATTTAACAGCAGAAACTTTTTCTTTATTTATTGCATGCATAATGTTTCACATTAAATACACAATACCTGCTGTGGCTCCTGCTATGTCTTAAAATAACATGATATAATCTGCAGTACCTTAAAATGCTTTACCAGACAGATCATTGGCAGCAGAAAAAGAAAAAAAAACATTTAAAAAGCCAATAGTTATTTTTTCACTGCAGTATTAAAACCAGCAACAAAGTAATTAATCTAAAACGTAACCATCCGCATTGCTTGAAGCTTTGCTTACTGCATGTGACTGATATTTCACAGGAATGATTTTGATGGTGACAATGAGGGTGAGGACAGTAATGTTGGCACGGGTGGGCGTTGCCGTAGAAACATGTTATTAGACCTGGCAGATGGAGACAAAGCTTGTTGAGGCGCAACAGACTTTAAGGACAAGTGATTCAGTCTGTAAGGTGGTTATTGCAAATGCCAGTGTAGTCTGAATTGGATATTGATCCTGTCGAGGTAACAGTGTGGAGCAGGTAGAAGCTGCTGAGCTGAGCCTACTGTCATTGGGAGCGGGAACCAGGACACATCTGTGAATTCACAGTCGTTTAAGGATCTGAACTGTGCCTGACTGCTGAAATCTCACGATGCTGCGGCACAGCAGAGGACATTCGTCCAGGGGTGGACTCTCAGAGAGTCAGCACAATAAACAATGTAAAGTCAATGCTGAATGATCAATTGCAAAAAAAAAAAAAGTAGAGAATACAACTGACAAGAATGAGATCAAATTTCTCAAACAATAGACCAAAAGAAAGCGGGAAAAGTGCCCACTTATTAATTTCTGTCCTATTCTTGCAAACTTTAAGCACATTTTAAACATTTATATAGGAATTTTTTTTTTTTTTACATTTTATGAACAGAAGTTTCCATGAGAAATTATGTACTTAAGTTCCATCCATTTTCTGTACACCCTTGTCCCTTAGATGGGGTCAGGAGGGGTGCTGGTGGTGCCTATTTCCAGCTAACGTTCCGGGCGAGAGGCGGGTCACCATGGACAGGTCGCCAGTCTGTCGCAGATGTACTCAAGTTGAATTCTATTAAAAAAGTATGTTCATTTGTATGTTCTCAAATTGTTACAATCTACATTAAAATTTACTTTCTCACAAGAACACATAATGAGTTTTTTGGGACTTGTCTATTCCCAGAGGCAGCTTTATGGTACATACGATATAGGTTCCCAGTGTAGAGTTAGGACCACCCTGTACGACGTTGTAATGATGTAACCTTTACGTAACACTCTTAACACATGTCATCTCAAAATCCTAACTCCTTCTGAGTGATATTTTGGTGTTTTAATTTTCCTCAGTTTCAGCAACAAATGACATTGTTAACTTGCTTTACTAAACCAACAAGTTCTGCATTTGGTCAAGCTGAAATTAGGACCCCCTCTACTGGATCATTAGAACAAATGATTTCTTATAGTTTGATGCAACTTCAAAGACAGTTGTTATTCTAAAGATCTTGCAGTTGAATTTGAGAGACTGTTTTACACAAATACATATTTCTAAGAAATAAAGGTTGAACAATCCTATTTCAGGTCAGGTCAGCTGCAAAACTGTCAATCAATCGGTTGTTAACAAAATGTACATATAAATTTCCTGGAGCTGGAAACAACATCTTCTAATTCCAAAGAATATTCAGCATTTCTAAAATCAGAGAAAAACTACTTTTGTGAAAAATGAAAATGTTGATTACAATCAATCTACTTTGCTTTGGCTTTGATGTAATTTGTTATGGACATTGGGAAAAAAGACCTTTCCTGATAATGTGTTTGCATAATGGGCCTGTGATGTTAAAACACTCTTCTTAGGGAAAGTAAAATGGAGCAATCAGCTGTATCAAAGAAAGTGCTAAGATCAACAGGGATTAAAATGTAGCAGTCACGAACAGTGGCTGCCTGTGGAAGACCATTAGCGAGTTCATGGGGAGCTGCTGGTGCTGTGAAGGGCTATAAAGTCAGACTGATTAAAAACAACGCTGTTATTCTTTAAAGAAAAGACTTATGGAAAACAATGTTTCATTAGTGTCGATAGAAGATTGTGGTTTAAAATCTCAAGGTGACAAAGGCCAAGAAACAATTAAAAATAGGTTTACGTCATGCACAAGCAATAACCTTAACTCTTGATGAATCTAGTCCACAGCTTTGAAAACTCTGGGAAAAATTACAAGACGCACAATTAATTAAAAATATTATACCATTCTATTGTTCATGAATGTAAACGTGAATGTAAAACAGATGCAGTTAGGATAAAAGGGCCAGTATCAATCAAGAGCCAGGAGGAAAACTGACACAAAACAACAGAAAAGTCCATCAAAGCACAAATTCTTATTATTGCAGAAAAAAGACATGCATATATCTACCATTATGTTATAGTAATTTTATGACTGTTGGAGATCAAAAAAAGTTTACATTTTTGAGAGTTTGTTAGAAATGATAAAAACAGTAAATATTAAAATACAGATTCAATACTTTGCAGGTTGAAGGGCATGATGCGCTCTGCACTTATACGCTGATTAATGATGTGGATATCTTTTCAGGGGAAGCTTTTTAATTAGGAAACACAATTAACGTTAGTTTCTAATCATCAGTTCCCAACAGCAACAAACTTTAAAGTAATCAGTCCTTGACTTTACTTTGCTGATATATTACTCACAAAGATTTTGTGCTAAAAGTAAGACAGAACATTGCGACTCTGAGGAAAATGCACCACCATCATTTTCCTTTTTCCATTTGTTCAGGACATTGGTTGGTTGAAAGGTGGTATTTTTTTCTGCTGTAATGTGGAAACCACAACTCAAAAAAATATCTTAGAAATACCAAAAGAAAAAAGAATGTACTTTGTGAAAAAAAAAAAAAAAAAACCAACTGAACCTGATGTTAACCTGATTATCCTCCATTTAAACTCTTTGGTATATAGACCCAATAAATAGTCTTATTTTATGAACTTTGCATGAATTTCTACATCAGTCATATCTTATATAAAACCATGGCTTTTCATTGTCTTTTGTCAGCTGCTTATGCATGGAAACATACTTTGTTTTTAGAAGTATGGGAGGAGGATGAATTGAGTATAAACACCTTTCTGTTTTAATAATTTCTCCACCAGCTGGCTGAGGAGAGAGCATCAGTGACCTGATGTAAAAACAGGTGCAAATTGTTGAATGTGCAATACTGGATGAAAATGTTTGTGTCTGCGAGTGTTTGGTGCAATCTACTTTGTGAATCCTCTGCAGAAATCAACCATATAGCAGCAGCAAAACATTGGCAAAAAATGGATTAAACAGCCTTGTTAATTTCCTCGTTAATCTTCTGAGGTAAAGTTAACATGTTCAGGGATTTATAAACACTGCTAAACAGCTTAATAACTGGCAAATTTTAAAAAAGCCTTCACGAAAATAAACATTTCTCATGTAGTAATCTTGCATGTCTGTAACAAATAGCAGAAACTACAACATTGATCATTTGAGTTAAACTGTGTAATAACACCTACTCTTTTGTTTGCTGTGGATAAATCGAAAATGCCAAAGGCACAGAAGGTCTGTCAAGGGGGCTTTCTGAAGAGACCTGTGTGGCTGAGATATAACACAATCCAGCCAACGACAACTCTGCGACTCTGGTAAGACATGCCGCCTACAGATACAGAGCAATGATAGCATCTGATGCAATTTACTCCATGTCCAGGGTTGGTGGTTCAAAGTCTGTTGTGAAACCATGAAAGCACAGGTTGCAGAGAAAATCTCCTCTGAATCTTTCAGCGGGAATTGAACTCTGGGCTTAAACAGCAAAGCCTGTAGATTGGATTTCTTGTTTATCAGTAAATGCAGATGGAAAACATTCATAGGATTTGTGCAGTGTGCAAATGACAACTGTCCAGGGTTCTGGACAACTGTCCAGGGTACTTTAAATATTTGTACTGATTGGTTGGAAAACATAATCATGCACAGTATTTTCCTGCTACAAAATATAAATTCATCATGTGTCTGAATTGAGAAACAACTAAGGAAACTGTATCAGTGAGCTTTCTCCATAAAGAACAAGATGATGAAAAAAAACAACTTGTGTGGGTGAATTTTCATTCAGAGGTTTACATTTCCACAGACGAGCCTTTTCAGGGAAATTGATTTCTTAGATCTAAAAATATCAATGTTGACAAGATTAGGTTGAGGACTTATAGAATAATCTTGTTTGATTAGGTGTCTGAAAAAAAATCCTGTTTGTGTGTTGCCAGTCTCTTAGGAATGTTATTGCTTCCTGGAAATAGCTACAGCTATAGACTGCGTTGGTAGTCATAACTTGATGAGAGGCTGAGAGAATAATTCCACTGTTTAAATCAGGTGTGTTGCAGCAGTGTAGTATCTAAATCATGCAGGAAGTTACATGTGTTGACTTGCAGTCAGACGCTCAGGGAAAGATCACTGAAACTTCAAAAAACAAACACACTAAACAGTTACATTTAAGACAGAATATACATCTTTTTATTGCTTGTTTTCAACCCTTTGTCAACAAAGATCATTTTATACTAGAAACATCTCAAAACCATGGCTGTTATTCTGTAACTGGGAAATAGATCTCTTTGTGCCTTTTAAAGAGTCATCTGAGGTTATCATATTCCTTTTATGTCGACACACTGAATAAAGAGCTGCACCCAGCATTTATTACAGTTCCAGGCAGTTTCCATACACCAATCATGGCTTTGAATGCAAAATTTTCTGAGGGTTTCTATTTAAAGTATTCTTCTTCCAGGTGGAATGGTTACACAAGCAACATATGGAATCATTTTATTAAACAAACAGATGCACAAGGTAGAATTTAGGGTGGATTTTCTCAAATCAAAGTTGAATGTATATATGCAAATACAACAAGCTGATAAATAAATACCCCAATGGAAATTGCGCTGACCATGCCTTTAAGTGTCAGCAGGGTTCTGGCTTGATATTGGCCACTTTACTTACAGAAATTGGAAGAGGTCAGGCCTTGTTGCAAACCTTGAAAACATTATGACACTTTATTAACTTAAAACCAAAAGTCCCCCACCAGTAACACATGACTTGGTCGTTTCAGATAAATTATATTGTAGAGCTTTCAGAAGCTGTTTTTAAGAGATTTAGGTGGGCAAATGCATGTATTTATATTTTAGAAAATCAACAATAAATTTAAATGTGTGACCTTATTTTTGTTTTTAATTCATTGGAGTCGCAATACTTCTGTATTCAAAAGCAACCCTAAATCCTTTGAGCAATTATGTGGTTGTAGTGTGTGCATTATGAAATGATACTTAGGCACCTAACTATATGATAAAGAGTGGAAGACCGCCACTTACATCCTGCTTTATTTAAGGTGCATTAATTTAGTGGCAGTCTCAGTTTCTAAAACTGAGAATAAATTACACTGACCTCCTCCATAAGTGAATTAACATGGGTGATTGTGGCTGTAATTGCTAATTAGCATGACTCAGTGATTCTACAGTCTCACAGGTGGATCATTTTCACCCTCAGTGGGTTTTAAAAGCGAGTAGACCTTATGAACAAAGCCATTAGATTAACAGTAGATTTCACTAAATGTGAAAGCTGCTGTTCTTCTGTCCGAGAGCTGAAATGCAACGCGACAAATAATGTAGTACAATGAAGCAAAATCTAATGTGTCTAAAACTAACAGCCACGGCTGCTACTCCTCTGGATGTTTAGCCTGCAAAACTGCAGTGAACTACAAAGGTTGTCACCTGGGGGTCAACATTAATACGACTGTGAATAGCTAAGCAAGTAAAACTTAACCTCACAGGTCATGGAGATAAAGTGACACATCTGTTTTATGTTTTGAAGATTACATTTTTATTTCTAGATTTTATGGTTTAATAGTAATAAAAATGAGAATAACCTGAAGCAAAAAGCCGTACAGCATCATTTATTCACAACTCTGAATAACTCCCCCCATGGAGAAAAGCGCTGCTCGTAAACAGCGTCTGCTGAAAGTCTTTCCGTTTTTGCAGTCATTCTGTTTCGCTGCATTTCGAGCCCATTTTTCTGACAAAGCTGTTTTACGTCTATATTTTTAATTACCAAGTGATTTTTAGGTTTGTGAATTATATAATAAAATATTAAACTTTTCCATCAGATTTGGATGTTTAATTGGGATCCTTTCCAACAGATCACTTTCTCTGGCAGTTTCTTTGAAAATTTCTGACTTGTATTTGTACTGCTAGCAGTGAATCATAACTCAGTTGAATTTGTTAAGATGTCTGAAATATCTTTACTGAGATCATGAGCAGCCAAAAATCCTTGTAAAAATAGTGCCTGGTAGCATCACATTACCTCTGTGACCATCAAATACTTCAGATCATTTTGATCTAAGAAATTTCTCCTTTAACCTCAGCTACAGGCTGGAGTCTTTTTCCTGTTAACTGTTCCAGGTGTAAAAATTATGGAACACTTTTGTTTACTTAAATAAAAACTAAATGTATTGCTGTTGCAGTCTGCCTCTGGATTTTCATCATTCTTTTCTTCACCACCAGCTAAACAACAGCAGCACTCGACTAGATGCCCCAGACCTTTCATGAAGTTATTAACCTTTTAGGAGGTGAGCTATGATTCAGAGGTGGCCGCACAATCTCTGGAGGTTACATTGCAACACACGCTTGCTGAGTCAGGCAGAAAGAGCCAAGAGGTTAGGTGGGACAAAAAGAGAGCAGGTGTTTCTGACAAATGAAAAACAACAGATGCTGAAAGAAAGTCTTGTTGTTTTGGTGCCTGAATGCCTAATGACTTTAACTTTACTCAGAACCAAATGGAAAACATATGTGCCTGTCTGAATGGATGGCTTTTATCGTGCCAGAATGCAGATGCTGTGCTCAAATGCAACCTAGCACTGTGAAAAAAGACAGCCATTTCAGATGTAATAATAATCAGTAAAAGATCATGCCTACTCTTTTAGCTTAACCGCTGACAAAAGAGCAGAATTGAGCTTTTCTTTCTCAATAGTCTACAAGCTTACTAGAGATGCTGAAGTAAAACTTTGCAATTATTTTGGCTTTCATAAGACTTTTAAATAAAACTCCTAATTAATATGTCATTTGAAATCCCAAGAAAGACATTTCATTTTATCATGACACTAGTGACATACTACATAATAAAACCGGATCATTCTCTACTTTAAGAAGCTGATTTTTCTGCTCTTTACAGTGCCTTTAAAGAATCTTCTTGCCCTGTGAACAAAATTCTGTTTTTTAATTGGTTTTTTGTGATAACTTAGCACAAGGGAATATGTAATTATTATTAAAATAGGAGCAGTGCATATTAAGATTTACATTACATTACAGTAAATGTGTCGGATTTTAGCCTTTGGCAAATTTTTATCTGTTGTGGAAGGAATAAGAAAGATGTTTCTTTCCCAAGAATTTATCATAAAAATAAATACAGCTTTTCTGTGAAAGCCTCAGAGGTTTGTCAAATAACATTAGTAAACAAACAGCATCATGAAAACCAAGAAACAGAGTAGATAGGTCAGAGAAAAAAAATCATGTAGGATGTTAAACCTAAATACATTTCAGAAACAGTTGAAATAATTTTAGAATTGCTGTTCATAGAATCTAGGATGAGAGCATACGCTGTAAAGATTTCGGGTTAGCTCCTGCCATTGCTGTTCGCCCCAGCTAATATAGTAAACAGTAGATCACAAGCCAAAGCATTTGTTTGCTATATTAAACAACTGAAAGCGAAGCAGTGTGTAATAACACACTGCTAACAAATTGAATGAAAAATAAATTTGTCACCAGATTATCCAAAACCAACTCACGTAACGTTTGCTTTTCGTTTTGTTTACAGACTTGACTTCACCATAACGTTTGCATGTCATCATTCCAGCTGAAAAAATGGTGACCTCCATAGGTTGATATAAAATTTTTGAAGTAAATATGAGTTTTTACATGCCACTAACAACTTTTAGATTAATAGGAAAATTGCAACATATTTGTTCAACTAATAATTAATGATTTTAAGCCACATTGGACAAATATATTATTGTGTATCCAGACAGCAGGTCCAGATAAACAGATCTACAGTTCTTTCTCAAGTCACTGTGAGCCTGCAATGGTTAATGGACCTACAACAAAAGACTAATTCTAATCCTATAACCTTCATGGATGGTTTCATGCTGATATGAAAGAAGAACGTGACTGTTTTCTTTTGACTTTATGTCGGTTGTATGTGATTACCTGCTCTTGTGAAGCTTCAGGGCGCAACAAAGGAGAATTCCACATTAAATAAAAAATGAGTAAAGTGAGGGAAGTTTCATTATTCATCGCACACTGGCATACCCAACTCCCCAGCTTCCCAAAGGGAACACTATGAAATTTCAATTGGCATCATTCTATGTGTCGGGTTTTAATGTCAATATCGCAGACAGTCTTCAACAGCCTTGCAGCCTCCCTTCTGACTCCAACAAGAAACTTCAAAGGAGCACTTCTCTGAATTCCTCAGTCTTGCATTAAAAATGTTAACCTTGGAGACGTGCTAACTACCAGATCGCGTATGTTGCCGAATTCCAATGAAGATTCTGATCAGTCAGGACAAGAGAGAAGAAAGGACTTAACCATGCCCTCTGCCTGTCAGTCTGTCCATCTGTCCATCACTCTGCTTCTTTCCTTAACTTGCCAACTTTCTGTCCCCTGTGTTCAAGACAAAACCCAGGCTGTCTCTTTTTTTCTTGAAAATAACAAACACTGCATACATTCACTGTAGGAAATCAGGAGAGATGTGCACTAAGCACTTTGCTTTGCATTATTCATAGTAATACACTGTGACTCATAAGCAAATGGCACAGAATAATAATAAAAAAATACCCATTTATTTGATGCAATTTTAATACAAAATAAAAAATGAGACAATCACATAGAAAAGCTGAACGGTTCTTGTGGGACTTTAGCGGCTGCTGCTCATTTAGCCTCAGGTGTGGGACTCTAATGTTTTGCAGCCAAGACTCCACACGAGAGCCAATGTGCTCATAATGATGCCAGAGCTTTAGAAGTAGGTACACTTGCAGAAATATATATTCAGGTGCTGCAGTTACGCTTTGCTAAGCTATATCATGAATGACGCGCTGTCCTCAAGCAACATGTGACAAGACGTGACATCCCTCAGGACTAAGATAAAACTTTGTAATAAATAGAGCCAGGATTCCGCACACAGGGCTCCCTGCTAACATTAACGATAAGCCAAAGAGGGAATAGTCATGTCTTACCTGTGATTAGAAACTGCCTTCACAATGCCTGAGTGGAGTATAATCAGTGAAGACAGCTACCTTGGATCTAATTATCAGTGTGGTGCCCTAAGGGTTTTGAAATTTCTAATACGTTAACTAGAGCAGGCTGTGTGGTCATTATTTAGATAATTCATTAATTAAGAGAGAGAACATTTTTCTAGCAAAGGAAAAAAAATTGGGTGTAACCACTGAAGCCACAGTAATAGTGTTTAAAAAAAGTATTACTGTTTGGCTGAGCTGCAATAACCCTATCATATTAGAAATACTGATATTGCAGAAGATATTTCAGCTTAAAAAGGGAGGGAATGTATCTCCAGAGACCTTTGTGGATCAGACAGATTTTACCCCATCTGCTACAACTGATCATAGGCAAAGTAGTTTTAAATAAAAATCTGCCTGGATGTCAGTCTGCCCTCATTTCATTTAAATTAAAGTCCTTCCAAAGACTGAAAAAAATCCTCTTTCCCCTCTTGCCCTCACTTAATATATGGAGAGGTTCAAATAATCCTTATAAAGTTCATCTTATGCAGCTGGGAATCTCAAGAAAAGCATTTATACATAATGCGAGCTGTCCCTCTGATAGACCTGTAAGGAATAGATTATCATCATCCGCGCACATTTGGTACGCCCACACAGTCTCTCAATCGTCACATTTAGAGGGGGCATGAATGGGAAGGAAAATGTCATTAGTGAGAAAGGTAATCTGTTTCTTGAGAGGAATCAGAGATCATAATTGGATTTTCTTCAAGACTGCTCAAAGCTTTTCAGAGTCTCAGACCGCTATCATATTAATGATTGTAAGCCGACTGAGGTTGAGAGTGGGCTTAGTAAAAAATGGCCTCCTCCACAGGTGCCTGAATGTAACTTTAGATAGCAGTGACTTTGCTGTTAAAAAAATAAATCCTGCTCCAAAAGGTTGCAAACAATACATTCAGAAGTGAAAAATAATGTTATGGAAAAAACAAGAAAAGGCTACACTAGTAAAAAAAATGCTTAAAAGCTTATTTTTAAGTGCAAGAAAAGAATAATAAACGTAGGTTTGACATCATCTGAGGTGTCTGAATATGAACTTCAGTTCAGCAGTTTTTCTTTTTTTTTTTGCAGTTTGCCTTGGAAACATTTATCTTATCCTTTGATGTTTTCCCACATTTTATGGCACTTGCAAATAAAAAATCTGAAGAGAGGCACAAATATGTAAGGCAATAGTTGTTGCTGCAATCCCAACTGAAAGATTTTTGTTTCAATCAGCTTTTGTACAAGACAGCTCAAATTCAGCTCAGTTAGACTGAATGGAGTGTGTTAGTGAACATACATTTTCAAGAAATTGAGTCTTGAACTTACCTACTTCTGTTCTGGAGACTAGGTTATAGACAACTGCAAAATTTTAATTTGAGGTTAACAATGAAGAACAAAAGTATTTACTTGAAAGTGCACTGAAAAACTCTACGGGCAGGAAAAGTTTCTAAATGGTGCAAGTCTCACCAATTGCCCCGTGATGTGAAGAAAGACAATAAGGTAATAAGATTATTGTAATAGCTCGCTCCTACAAACTGTATGTACGTGGAGTTCTGACGCTTCAAATCTCACTTCTTTAGTTTGATGCAACATTTATCCAACAACTTACTAAAAACAGAAAGTTTATTTTCTTTGAGTGACATAAAGCAAAAGAAACAAACAGAAGGAAAGAAAGAAAAACACTTGCTTCAATTAATTTCAGCACATATGGACTCAACTCAACTGCCAAATCTGCAGAAGATGCGTCAGGTCACTGATGTCTTGGTAGATGAAAGAAGTGCCGTAATAGACAAAGATCTGAGGAATGCCAGATCACTGGTTGTTCAAAAATTGCTCTAATGGTCATAAAGTTCTCCAAGAATTGCCGTAATGGCTAACAACTTGTAATGACTTACAACTTTTATTTTTCTTTATGTAGTTTTTTTCAAATAATTTAAGATCAGTATCACTTAAATGTTTGTCCATTTTATTATTGTCATCCTTTCTGCAGTTCATTGGGGAGTGAAAAACAGACACAAAACAACAAAAAATGCAAAGCTCTTTGAAAGCGAAGTTTAAGCTTATTTGTGTTCTTACCACATTAGTCACTATAGAAATTGTATAAAAATAAACAGTCTAACCTTGCAAGTCATGTGAACAATCCTACACCTTAAAGGCAAGAAGCAAGACAAAACTAACACCTTCAGCAAACTGGAATGAACTAAACTCTCCTTTCACATATACTCAGTCTATGGTTATAAAATGGAACATTTGTCTTTCTGGTTTTGTTGTTGCCAGTCACAATTAGTTTGGTGTAACCCAAAAATCCAATATTTATTTAAATGCTTGGGGTTTCTTTGTGTTTCATTTGTCTTCTTGCATGTTCTCAGTGGATGGATTTTATTTTAATTACTAAATCTGCTAGATTAATTCTAAGATTCATTTTGGAGCTGTTCTTCATGAGGCAGCACTTTATTTACAAATTCATTGTAATTTAGATATTAGAATAAATATCTAAATTAGTTTGGACTAAACTAGGGTCTACAGCCTCCTGATTCCTGATTTTACATTAAACTCCTGAACTTTTTTCTCAACAGTTAATACATTTTGCTCATTTATTAATAAAAAGAATGTTTTGCACAGTTGTTGGAAAAGGCATCTTCTTCAGTCAATTAAATCTTTTTGTATGTATGTTTTTGTGGACAAACAGAAATGTCTGTGTATTTCAGGCTCATGAGGCACAATCACCGTGTGTGAAATCGCCACAGGGAGAACCAGACAGCTTTAAAACCTCTAAGGAGTTCCTGCTTTGGGTTGCATTTTCATTGCATCAGTTTTCTCTTGCTTCTCTAGTGAGAGGCTGCTTTTGCTGACCTATCCTTGCTGCTAGTCTCAATGAAAAAACTTGTCATTAACTATTTCAGTAACTCTGCAGTGACATTTGAACACTAACTTTCTCACTGGCGCTCTTGTGTTTGTTATCATAAAGTGAAACATGTTTACACCTGAGGGCAGCGAAGCTGGTTGCAAATTCAGGAGATGACTTTCAGCAGGTCCTCTGAAAATCCGTATGATCAAAGTTTCTTCCATTTCTTTATCAAGACTCCAGTTCGTTTTCTATTTATGTATCATACAGAGTTATAAATTATTCTATTTACACTTCAAACCTCTTATGCTTTAAAAAAGCAATAACTGATTGCTTTCCTTCCTACCATAGTCAAACATAAAGTTCTCAGATAAAGAAAAAATAGATGAAACTGACAGATTCATTTTGCCAGCTTGTTCAAATTGAAGTGTTTGTATAAAAATGCATTTTCTGTATATATGTTGAGAAAGCAGCCCACTCAGGTGAAATACTGTAAGAGTTATCCTCTATGAGATGAAACATGGTCAATGCTACATGACTTCAAAGGATGAACTAGAGTTTCAACTAAGTAGTTTTTGGTAAATTTACTACTTGATATGTCTTCAAGTTTTGCTCACCTACGCACTCTTATGCCCTTATCACAATATTGTGTATCTGTTTTTGCTTCAACAGCATATAACAAAACAATGCTTTGGCTTTGCCTTCCTAATTCAAACTGCATGATATGTACTTCCAGCTAGCAATCATGCAGTTTTTGGATGTGTCAAAAGATTTTGGGGCATGAGCATTGCAACTATGATATATAGCGTTCTACTACAATTACATTTATGTATCTGCAGTGTAAATGTCATTGCATTAAGGCAATGCCAACTTTAGTTAATCTCATGTATGCAGACATTTTGTTTGTTCTGATGAAGGTTTACGTATCCCCACTTGCTGAAACCTTAAAATAACATAATCCCTTAATAGTTCCACAACTGAGAAATGTACATTGTAATGTTAGAAAGTGGTCAGTGCAAAATAAGAGCAGCAGAAATGAAAATGTGAAAAAAGTACTGTGTAGCTGTAATTCAGCTTGTTTGGGTGAACTGATAAGAGTCTGAAATAAATAATTGTTTGATAACCTGGGGACACATGGAGCATAAAATTTTAATCCCTACAGATTAAGTGATCCTTAAGTATTGAAGCAAAGAAATGAGAGACAATGGTTTCAGTCAAATTAAGATACAATTTCCTGACCAACCACTACACATTCGTTTAATACAATACACACACAAAAACATTCTAAAAGGACATGACTGGATTTAGTGTTTCACAAAGCACATTTCATTTCTTCATGGTTAGATCTATTTAACAAATGTTTTTCAATTTGCCAACACGTATGCTACGATAAGAAACAGTCGAACAGTAGGTTAAGACTTCCTGAGAAAACATGAAGCTTTGCAAAGACAGCAGAAAAATCTGATCTAGATAAGCCTTTAAGTTAACATGTAAAACACTGAGGAAACCTCCCTGGTTTCACCTTTCTTCGTATATCTTTTAAACTCTCAGAGTATTGTTACTGGGAGCCGTGCACAGGGGTGGATTTGCTAAGGCCATTTATATTCAAGGTTGATTACTTGTTGGATGTCATTTGCATTATCAGAGACTTAGCACTAATGAGACTCCTGGTTTTAGGCCTTAATTGGATTGCTTCGCCACAGTCCCTTATTGATATTTGCATGCCACAGTTCATCACGATAAGTAATGAGAAGATTATCCACTGGAGGTATCCAATTGCAAACTCCATCTGTGAAGCAGAGGAAGCCCTGTCCGCGCTGGGTGTTCCCAGGAGAGGCTGACAAGGGACAATGGCAAGCAATGACAAGCATAAATGCTCACAAACACAGTACAGTAGAGATTGTGTGCTCTGTTAGACTTGCATGACTCCACGTATACTCCATGTCAGCTCCTGTTTACCATTTCAAGAAGCAGTTGTTGTTTACCTACTCCCTGCTATTATGGTTTCCAAAATAAATAAATTACTACACCGCAAGCCAACCAAGGCAAACATCTGCTAGGGAGTAAGGTAAGGGGATTAAAAAGACTGTGGCTAACTATGAAAAACATCACCTGAAAAGAAGCATTTGCAAAATTAAAAATATGGGATTGGAGAAGGCTTGAGAACCTTGATAACTAATTTTTTTTTAACATAGGACTTATGCGCCATAACTAAATGATGGAAAACATGCACCAAGCCATCAATCATGCTTACAGATGCCTTGCAGCAATATAAAAATTTATATTTTGCCCTGAGCTACAAAAAAAAAAAAAAGAACCACAAGCCTACCAGAAACTTATACACTCCCTTGGAAAAGTATTCACACCCCTGGAACTTTTTCACATTACAAATTTCTATGGGAACTTTATGCAATGGACCAAAACAAAGTAGTGGATCATTGTGAAATAGATGTATATGTATATTCAATATGATCTCAAAATTAAATCAGGGACATTGATGAGTTTTTGAGCAAAAACTTTCTATTTAAGATCATACCACATTTAGCAGATTTACACCATAAACTTTGACTAGGTGAATTAAAACCCTTCATTTTGTTTTTTCGTTGACTCATTCAGAGGCAAAGTAGTGAACTTTGGAACATTGTCCTGTTTGATTGAACACAGAAAAAGAAAATAAACTTGTTCCATGACAATTCTCATTTATAGTAATAGAAACTAGCAAAATATTCATGAGATTATGTACAGATGGTGCTTGTGCTGTGGGCATTAGGGCTTGAAAGCCCTTTGGCTGTAAATCAAAGATTTAACTTTTTGTCCCTATTGCTTGCTGATTTGCTTTGAGATTAGCCAGCATCCTGTGTAATAAACATTTCTTGCCACTATTGTCAACAAATGACATTTTTAAACATGGTGTAATTCTTTCCATCAAGATTTTTACTTAACATTTCCAATATTGCTGTAAATGTTTCATTAAAGGTTGGAATAAGAATGAAAATACAGAAAACATACAATTCAGCATACAAGTGAAAATTGAATGGTACACATTTGCAACTATGTGAACATTTTCTCTTTTTTTCTCTATTTAACTACAAAATATAAATATGGATTCAGGTACAGTATAGGACTTGTACACCAAAAACCTCATTGCTTTGTTATCTGTAATTGCATTTGCTTCTCCTGCACACTGATTCTGTGTGATTTTATTCTATTCCAAATGCCTGCTGTTTGTCAAATTTGTCATTTTCTCAATCCAGTCTTCACCGCAGATTTTGTTCTGTCAAGGTTTTACTCTCCCAATTCATTGTTGTTGTTTTTGTTCATATAAATCAATTTTGGTTTCCACAACTTGTCTGATTCATGCTTGCCAGCAGACGTGCTCCTTGACCGTGGATTGTGACAGTAACTATTCTCCAAATTGTCCAAACCTGGACTGTTCTAAGTGTCATAACCTCTCGATATGCAGAACGCTCATGAAAACAATTACTTCCTGTTTAGAGACGGCTTTAAATCATATTTTGCAAGATTACCATATTGTTTTCATATTTTTCCAAAATCCATTTCAGCAGTGAGGGGTTGATTCATTGGATAGATTGTCAGCATACCTCAGAATCCCATTCAAATGCAAATCTGTCTTTTTAAACGAGAGGCCAGTTTCATTTTCTTACATTTTGGAAAGTCATTCAATTTTCACTGAAAAAATGTCAAGATGTCTTGCTGCAATGTTCTCAAACCTCCCTGCCATGTCAGACATTATATGGCTACATTTGAAACTGTCAGAACATTGGTCTCATCTGACCTGAACGGGGAGATGGGAAGGAGCCCAGAGGAGCATTTGACACCTCAGTGAATTTCATTACTATAAAGTGGTGTAAAGAAAAGTCACACTTACACAGCATGAAATATATAACGGTGTCTCTAAGGCAGCTGTTGTCGTTGCTCCCACCCAAGGCATGACAGTTGCCTCAAACGAGTCGAAATGTTTTGTTTTAGAAAACTAATTGGTGGGGAAAATATTTTCAGTATTCTTCACAGACATTTTGTGGTGTTTACCTCTCTTTAAGCGGTTGAGAAATGATAAAAAAAAAAAGTGACGGCCTTCTGCTGTGCTTCCTGATTTGATGTTGATCTTAGAGAGGTCAATGGAGGAGAAACCTGCCAGTCGGTCCCAATGCTTGGTCTCTCTGCTTTATCTAATCAGTCAGAGATGGCTGGGCCTCAAACATCCTGCCCTAAATCTACACCGGCTCTGGGCAAGGTTGAAGCAAAGGGTACATCAGCTAAAAGCATATCCACAGTCATATCGTCCAGATTATCTACAGCAACATCGAGTCAGGGTTTTGGGCATTTCTTTCTTCCTGATTCTGCTTTCATCTCACCAGGTCCGTTTTATATTCAAGTAAAATGCAAATTTTATTGCACAGTAAACTCTTAGCCTATGAAAGATGAGCAGTGTTAGGGGTAAAGCTTGTAGTAAAGATCTTGTTATTCTCCTCGTGATTAATTCCAACTTGTTTTTTTCATAACCTTGTTCATAAAATCACAAATTAACCTTTACAAAACCCCAAAACACAGATTGTGCATGGGAATTAGAAAACATGAGGGACAAAAGTCCTCTCCAGCAAAACACGAAAAACAAAAAAGAAAAAAATTTGCTGTGCAAACAAACTTTCTCCTTCTTTTCTCCAGACATGATTTGTCATAATATGTATAAAAGGAGACAAAATTAAACAAGTAAAAACAAATGTAAAGGTCATAGATTCATCATTGGAAAAACTGCAACAAAATACCAAAGCCAGCTGGAATAATGATGATGCAGCTACATGTTTGAGGTTGCACGCACAAGTTCTTCCTATAATGATTTAACCCTGCAGAGTCTCCAGAAGTTAGAACGTCAGATGTGTTGCATCAGAAATCTCCCCACCTCCCTTTGTGTTTTTTTGGCCTCAGGTCTATTTAGGCATCAAAGCAGTAAGACATCTTCAGTCAGGAGAGTTCTTCTCAACAGGCTTCCTCTGACATAACATTTTCTCAGCACAAATTAGCAGGAATCAGAAATATTACTTTACGATATATTTAAGTAAGACATAATCAAAAAAGTATGCATTATGCAACATATTTGTTGCATAATGCATAAAAACAACAACAACAACAAAAAGAACAATTGTCCAGTTAAGGCTCAGGGCAAAGAAAGGTTAGTTGCCTCAGGAGAGAAAAAACAATCACTGTGGTTAGACTATGGCGCATGGACAAGAGCTGACGAGGCGTTGTTGACCCTTTTTGGCGCCAAGAGGCACCATGGACTTTCCAAGAAAAGTCAAACACTGAATAGTACTGGGTGGTGGCCTCTTGAGATTGTAGTACAGAAAACACAAGAAAGGATTTGCAGTGTGATTCTCCATTTAGGCTACTATGATAATCACGTGTCTCATCGCTGGAGTAGAAAAACTGGCAGTGACTATAAAAATTGGGACATCAGATTGTAGTGCAGTTGCCCTACAATATTTTGCTTTAATCCTGACAGATTTTTATATAGTAAGACCAAAACTGTCTGAGATAAAGGATTTAAGTTAAACTGTTTTATATCAGTTTTGACTGAGTTGTCAAACACATTGTTTTTCTGCACCAGTGATTTTTTTTTTTTTTGTTTTTGTTTTTTTTATTTCCATGGGATTGTTTTGATCTGCAGTGGAAATGGAGGATAAAGGAAATCTTTAACTGTACTCAGACATTTACAGATTTCTGACAAAATCACAACTTTATCTGCTTCAATCTATAAACTTCACTCAGGCTTTGGCCCTTTACCTTTTATTCTCACTTAGAAAAAACTGCAATGATTAAATCTAGCACTGCATCACTACCATTGCTTCAGTTTACTGAGCCTCAGGCAATATCATATTAACAGATTTTTTCCAAACATTGTAATGCCAAAGATGGGCCTGTGACTTATTTTAGTTCTGTTGCATGTACATAGAAATGTAAAGATTATACTTTACATTGACTTGCAGAAATGTTACACCTCTTGAATGGTTTTCTTATATTACAACTGTGACCTTGATTTTTGAGATTCTTTGGGATAAATCAAAACAAATTTATGAACCACTGTGAAGTGGACGAAATATGATCCAAAGAATCTGGAAAGTGTCATGTGCAGCTGCATAAAACCCATTTTAATATGATCCCTTTACCAAAGTCCAATACAAACCATTGTCTTCAGAAGAAACATAAGTAGTAAACAGGCTCCTTCTATATATAAATTAAATTATTAAATCTCACTGAATACAACAGCCCTGTGAATTCCTCATAGTTCACAATATATAGCAGACTTAAGTAACTATGTTATTTTCAATTGTTGTAAAATTGCCATATTTATCAAAAATAACTTAATAGAAAATGGACTTCTCAATGTGATGCCTTGAAATTAGTTTCTGTCTCTTTAAGCGGCTTAAAGAGACAGACTGTTACTCCACCTTCAGCATGTCATCACAACAATCCCTTCCAGGGTTGTTTGCCAATTGCTGCTGCTGCTGCTGCTAGTCTGCTGGAGCTGAAAGGTTGTATAGAAGTACATGGCACACCGTTTCAATTTTAATTGTAGAAACATTAAAAAAATGCAACACAGCTAAAATGTTAATGCTTGTGTGAGTTGAGTGAAGACTCTGATATAAGTTATAACAAAAACGTCAGCATTCAATGATTAGATTATTTTTAGATCTTGATATTAGGATCACAATAAGATTATTATTATGTCTTTAAACATATGAATCATTTCTAAGCAGAAGTCTATTTTGTTATTGTAAGGAATGAAATCTTTGCTCATGAACATTGAGTTCAATCGTTAGCACATTTTCATACAGCAGAACCTTAATTAAACCCAGTCAGGAACATATTTCTATCATTTTTTTTCGCAGCAGATAATTTGGATTCTTGTTGCATTATGTGAGCCGGCTACAGTATGTGAGGTCAGTCTCTCTGGCGTGTTTAGCTACGCTGCCTTATCCCCTGTTCAATCTTTCCTTTTGTTTTGCTTCATGAAAATAAATGAAATGGTGCAGTCATCTGCAGAGGTAAGCAGAGCCCTCCTGACTGAGAAGGAGGCCTTCGGGCTTCTTTGGGCTTTTACAGCACGTTGTCATGGCACTTCAGTGAGACAGAGGGAGAACATTGCAGCTCAGTGCTGCAGTGGAATGACAATGTGAAAAAAGGCGTGGAGGGGATAGCTAATATAGAGTGCCAATCATAGCAGTGTTGTGTAAATGTGTCCTATAAAAGACAGGTAAGAAGCCATCAGCTAAAAATGCCTTAGAGAAGTTGATATATATATAAATATATATCCAAATTTAGCTTGTTTTGAATTGTTCGTTTTTTGATGTATACAAAAATTCACGATAATCGATTCTTTCTGATGATTATTACAGCATTTCCGATTAAAATGCGGAACAGTATAATGATGCCTAATGACGCAGTTCAAATGCTCTGCCCTCAAGCTGAATACAAGCTGCTAGATCAAAAAGTTTTTCAGAGTTTGCAGGGGTCTTATAGTTCAGCCTTCTTATATGGCTTTATTTGCTCAAAGGCTGCAAGTTTAAAGGGATAAGGAGCCAACCCAGGAGAGAGCAGTGAGGTCTTAATGAGTTACGTAACTTCCCTGGTGCTGCACATCCTCTGATGTAGCACCAGCCCAAGATTCTGGAGGAATTAGATCTAATCCAGAGATAGAGGGAGATTTGAAGGTAGACAGGCTGGAATTCTTATTTGATGGCTTTCTTTTTCCAAGCAGAGAGAGATATCAGCTCTTTTAAAACAGTGACATAAAACAACTTTTTTTCCTGCTTTAACCAAAAGTTTGTTAAAGAACAGATGTACAATTATTGGCAGATGTTTGGACGCTCTTAAAAACTTAAAGTAAATGCACAACTACTGTACAGTAAGAACTCAGCACACACTTTTTACAGTTATTTTCTCATTTGTGTTAATGCTAAGATTGTCACAAAAAAGTTCTATATTTTCCTATGTTGGGTTCTTGGCCATGATGTCCTTTATGTAGCATTTTGATTTTTTCTTGTGAAATAAGGTAAATTCGTTCTATGACTGTCTATTTCAGTCATTTGAGTTGCTTTGACAACGTGAATTCTGACAGGGTTGTAGAATCTGGCCTTAAATTGAGCTGTTTTTCCTCATGGTTTGCATGAGCCAAGTACTCGCAACACAAATATTGCCATATGCTCATTTAGTCAATTATTGGTGTTCACAGTACACTTGAAGCTGTGTAATCCACATGTTACGGCCCTGGGCCTTAATGGCTGGGTTGCAGCTGTCTTGTCTGTCTTTGTGCTCCTCCCCTTAATAGGTGCTGCTGACTTGTTAATTTGGAGCACAGAGCATTTAAACTTGGCCTCTCCACCTTCTGGGTCGTCTTTGGCGTCCACTCTGCCGCTTGATGCTTGTGGTGTTTTGTTGCCAGGCCTCAGCTCCCCTCCTTCTGCACATTTGAGTTTGTCTTTGTTTTTGCACCTCAGCACTTCCATATGCACTCATACAACACATCCAAGCATTTGCATTACACCACTGATACTGACATCCACAATCCATTGTTGTTTGTGTTAATAAATATTCCTTTTTATGCACTTCAACCACTGCATGGTCTCCCGTTTTTGTTATGACCTTGAGCCAGTCGTAACACCACAGCACCCTTTTCCAAATGTTTCTAATACATCTGTGATGGAACCTCAAACTGAGTTTATTCCTGGACTGTTTTTATATATTATTTTAGTGGTGGTGTGCAACAGTGCCACAGGCTCAGCTCTATTAAAGGCATTTAATGATCTTTTTATCATATACTGGGAATTACTCTATGCATGTGATATTGAGACTCAGCGCAGCACTGTGAACAGCAGTGTTTTACTTAATAGGTTTAAACATATGGCTGGTATTTTTGGCCAGTTTTTTTTTTTCTTCTTTTTTAATCTCTACTGGAATGAAGTGCAAATAGCTTCTTTAGATATGGGTTTCCCTAAGGGTGGACACAAGGTCCATTATTATTTTAACTTGTTATATTTGTCCTGAGGTATGGAATACTCAGTGTTTTAATCATATCTATTACTATTTTTTTGGAGATAACATTCAGTTGTACCGGTCACTGAAATCGATCGACTACCTAACTAAAATAAAATATTGACTGTCTCATTAATATCTTCTTTAAAATCAAGAAATTTTTAAATGTTTGCTGCAAAATCAGACATGAACTTGGATTAAGACAATTGCCCCTTTTTGTATATTAAAAAAGATCTAGAACTTTGGATTCTGACCTCGATCTTGACTCACTCACACAATTCATCATAATACTCTTATGTATTATAAATCACTGCTTTTATTTCTTCTTGATAAGACAACTTTTCAACACTACGCACAGTTTCTCTTAGATATTAACAAGTCATACAAAATGCTGCAGTTAGGTTGTCAATGCATTCAAACAAGCTTTTGCTTATGTTTTGCATTTGTGCGCATGTTTTTTTATGTATTGTGATTTTTTTGTCGTACTGTGCTTTGCTAGTTTGTGTTATGATACGCTTCATAAATCCGTTGTGTGCAGCTGGGTATTACCACACCTGCTGCGCTGAGGGCTTGCCTTCACTTTGCCAGGAAACTATAATTGTAAGGACAGTATTAGCACACCTGGGAATCTTTTGAGGATCTTGCATCGTTTTAAGAAGGAAGGTGGTCACCAGCTGACTATATTTTAACATTTTCAGACAGTTGCCTCAAGCAGCAGGTGTCGGACAATTATAAGAGCCAAGATGACTTACAGCTCTACAAAGGCCAACGATTAAATTAAGACAGTATTTTTTCATTCAGCCATTTGTCCCATTTAATTGCTAATATGTTCAAAGAAATGTACATGAACTTGGAGAAAATTAGATACTTGCTAATAACTCTTACAACAATGTTAACTTACTTTTGCTTATAATTACAACTTATACATAAAACGATACCATTCAGCAGTAAAGACATTTTAAGAAAGACCATACATTTATGTGGCACAATGAGACCAGAACAGTTTTGTAAGCGAGTAAGAATAGGTCTTGGCCAATACAGAGTCTCATCCTAATATTTCATAAAAGTTAACATTATTGTTGGTTATATGTTTAAAAACCCAGCCTTGTAGAAATGCAGTTAAATACAATTTTATCAGTAGCATAGCTCACTCAACTGTGATGTTCTAGACAGTACAGATGCTCCTGGTCTTTGTTTTCTCGACAGTGAAATATTTTGTCCCAACTAGAATTAGAAATACACAATTTGGAGTTGCACTTAGTTTTCTGGAGCAGCAACGCCTGCTCGAGTAGATACGTGATGATAATGCCAGCATAAAATATTTCGCCTTCACAGAATGCATTTATTAAAAGCGCCAACGGCATCACGATGAAGCTCTGCATGCCCGCTCCTCAGAATGACTGAGTTCTTGCACATTTTTTTTTTTCTCAAATGCAATAAAATTGTCTGCAAGTGTTTATTTTTTTATCATCAAAGGTGTCAGGGAATTGCTGTCTTCAAACTTAATAAATGATAACTTTGCTGTGTATGTGCATGTGGTGTAAATGGTGCAGATAGGAGAGTCTGCCTACGATGAAGCAGATCCGCGAATAGCCACCAAGCTGAGGCATTCACCCCACGTTGGACCTGCCAGGGAAAATAAAGTTCACCAGATCACAGTTCACTCTTGCTCTGTATGTAATCAGTCAGTGGTGGGGCCTGTCTGTCAAGCCCCTGACAGCTGCCTTTGCCGTTAAATGTGCAGAGATCAGTGGTCATCACAGCCCCTCGTGTGACAGCCTCTAAACGAGGACTTTAAATTAGTTCCGAGGGTGGTGGAGCATTTAACTTGGGGGCCGCTTTGCACAAACACATCGACACACACATGCTAGAAACTTCTATTTCCATCACTACCTTCAGTTCCCCTGCTTCTACTGCTGCTGCTGCACTGTGTGATTACATATCATTATTGGCTCTCTTCACCTGATATCCCAGTCACCCTGTTTCAGTGCTTTACTTTCCCCACTGAGCAGACGAAGCACCGTGGAGAGGCTTGTTAACTTGTCAAGTAATAAAAAGTAACTAAGCTCTTTCATGTTCTGTTTTATTTATTTATTTATTTTGCACTAAATTATTGGTTAAAGTTTTTTGACTTGTGTGAACAATATCAACTAACTAATTAAAACTGAAGAAATTGTGCATACTAAATTGAAGCAACTCACAAAAACAAAGATGTGTAGTTTCAAAAACAAGCAACACTGCAGCATCTTTTGGCACAATAATATGGTCTCCAACTAACGAGACTGACAATTTTTTGGGACATTTCAAAACTGCCACCTTTATTATATGATGTACTTATTTATCTGTTAATTAAAATTAAGTCAAAATTAATTGAAAAATGTATTATTGTGTCAAATATTGCGTCTTGACATAAATAGATTATTTTTTTAATTAATCACAAAGACTACTCATTAAATCATTATTTCCTTGTGTCCAATCACCGTTATTTTTATTTCTCTGGTTGCAGTTAGGATCTTGGTGCTATATTTGTGAGACCTGTGTTGCGATTTAAATGTTTTCTGACTTCAGCTATGAAGAGGGTGTTGGCGTTTACTGTTTCTTTCTGCAATTTTTGGGAGTTTGATTTGTGTTCTCTGATGAGACAATTTGACCCTGGTAAGACTGCAAAATAAAATACTGCCTGTCTTTGACAAATGCAATATGAAATAAGCACAGAGGAAACTGTGACAAACCAACCAGGCAATCTCAAGATGCAGTCCCCCTCTCATCATGAATTGTGTGCAAATTTCTTTTAAATCTAACCCCATGTGATCTGCATAATCTTGGATTACATTGCATTGAAACGCAAAAAGAGGCAATCAATCTTCTTTAAAGGTTTTAATCCTTTATGAAATAGACTGGATTATTTCCTTGGGTTAGGCTTCATGACCAGGCTTTAATTCCTTTGAGTTTTAGCGCCAGCAGTTTGCAGCACCCCTCCTCTCTATGGCTGCCTCTCACTCTCCACCAGGGGATCCTTGATTTATAGATATCATTTGACCTGTTAAGGCAACAGTCTGCCAAAAGCCTAAGATTAAGTGCCAATGTCTGAGCTGACAGCGGTTCCTGCTGCTAATTTTACATGATCTATGGGGCTAATACCTGTTCTCCATTCACCCCTTTATGTTCTGTAGGGGGTCAGTGAGAAACTGCCTATACTTTAAGCCATCAAGCTGATTTTAGAACATTTTGTGGCACCAAGCAAGCAAAAAAAAAAAAAAAAAACCTGAGAACTTTAGTCCCTAAAAAAATGACTTTGCAAGGGCAATATATATCAGGTGTTCAACCCCACAGCTCTGGTTGAGAAATGCTGCAAAACTTTGTGAACACGTGCTGTGCGTGAACCAAATCTATGAGCATCTGATAAAAACAAAACAGGATTTTCAACTGAAACCCAACCCAAGAATATAATTAAGTAATTTGTTGTAGTAACAGTTTTTTGCAGGATAATTAAAAGCTGAATGTGATTCCTGGCATCATATTATGGGTGCAAGAAATTAGAAGGATTTGGACTTAATACTCTGTTTAAAATATTAGTTCAAGTGCCTGGCAACATAATCAAAATTAAAGAATCAAAGTACAATGCTTAGCAAAAGAATTACGTTTTCTTTTTAAAATTTAGAAATCATGGTGATATAAAATTTTGGTGAAAAAAGACTTCATTAAACTGGGAGTGCCTTATTTATTTTACCAGAATTCTCACTGCCCAATTTATTTGGTGCACTTTGGTAGTACCGAGTAAATTGTCCTTTGCAATTTCCTCCTGGAATAAAGTGAGGAGGGATGCATGCGCTGTCATTATTGGACTTTTTTTTTCTAAGACAAGTCTGAAGTACCTAGTTTTGATATGCGTGTGTTCTCTCTCCTTTTCTATAGTCCATCACTATCACCCTGCCGTAAAACAGTCCTGCAGTTTGCCCCATGACTAGATAGGCACCCGACCTCCCAAAACCACCCTGCCCCACTTGAACATCATGAGAAACATCACTGAATCAAAAGTAGCTGAATCGTTTAATCCTAATTTAAGGAAGCATTTTATTATGAACACATACGCTATTTAAGTCAACACTTTAAACAGCACTTAAATAATTTAAACCAAATTTCTGAATTCATAGTGAAATCCTGTCACAGGTCCTGTACATATCAAGTCTGGAAATCACATGAAACATATTCATGTACTTCTCTTTTGAGGTTCAAGAAAACCTTAAGTCTTCCAATCTGTGTGACCAATATATTCTTAATAAAAAAAAAAGACAGAATTCCCAGCTGCTGAAAAATGACTTCAAAACAGGGAATATTTCTTTTAACACTGTTGTTAAGGATTAGGGATGAAAGGGCTTAAAACTGAGCGTGACAGCAAGGACAGAAATGCTTTAAAGAGCTGGGAAAAAAACAAGAAATCCTTAAACTCTAACATTAGAGATTTTGAGAAAGCTCTAAGCCACATAATACTGGCTAAAATTAAGATAATTTTAATGTTTTGTTACTCATTCATTATTCACTGGTTGTTTTAACGTTTTGCTCATTATTAGAGAAATACTGTGTTAGAAAGTTTATGCGTACTTTGGTAGGAAGGACTTTTAATCTCTGATGCTAAAGTATACATATAGCCATTTCAAGGGTAACAACGCAGTATGAAAACACAAATAAACAACTATCTCAAATATTAGAAACAAACAAAAAACAGCAATACAACCCTTTAAGATTAACTTTAGCAAACTATAACCAAGCTAAGCTGTAAACTATCAAGATGTTATTTTCTTGTGTTGGGGTTTTACATTAAGAGTTGTGTTGGTTTGCTTAGATTATTTTGGACTGTACACTAAAGGCCTATGTCAATGCAGGTTCAACTTATCAGGGTTTTCTGTCAGAGATGCTATCTGTAATTCAGTTAAAAACAATTCAGTGCCATGTGCAAAGATATTGTTAAAGAATAGAATAATTTTCTGTAATAGCATTTCTATAGTGTTGAAGAAAATGGGTTATAGTTATTTTTATTGCCATCTTAACATGGTGGTGGGCTGGTGTACCCCTCTGATCTTTGGGGTTAGGTTGTAGGGAGCTTTAGCTCCTGGTAATCTCCCAAGGCAAACTGATCTAGGAGAAACTGTCAAACTAAGAGGGACTCAAAGATTCCAATGATATGGCTGATCAAACCTCACCCATATTTGGGAGACTGTGGCACCCTCTTGGAGGCAGGTTTTGGGGTGAGGGTGACACTTCATTGAGCTTTGTCTCCTGTTGTGACAGCCTGACTACTCACCATTAAATATCATGTATAACAGGTTAACTATGTTACTTTACATTAACCTTCAAATTCCACCAAATCAGTCATTATTTGTTATGTAAATTAGTTATTTTTTATTAGTACCTATTTGAACTGAGCAGTGAGTTTAAGATGATATTGATATGCAAATAAAGTTATCTAAATCTGAAGGCAAAAGTATAATTTGGAAAGAAAACAAGAAGATATGGGAAACTAGGTGGGTAAATGAAATAAATGGAAGACATTTATTTAGAATACAAAATACAGTCGATGTAGAAAGGATCAGAGGATTAAACAGAAGGGAAGAGATAATTATAAATAGAATAAGAACTGGGCATAGTTTCCTAAACGGAACTCTTTTTAAGATGGGGAAACACCTTACTGGTTTATGTAGATGGTGTGATGAAGTAGAAACAGTGGAACATGTTTTGATTAAATGTAGGAAATACGCAAGTCAAAGAAGATTATTAAAAACAGAACTAGGTGTTAGGAGGGAATTGAAATTTGAGAAGGTGATCGGTCAGCTGAATAGTATTGAGGGGAAAAAGAAGATTTTTCGTTTTTTAAAAAACACTGGGATTTTTAAGAGAATTTGAGGTGTAGGTGGTAGGAGACAATAGAGGGCAGTAGTGCAACGTAAATGGATGCAAGCTGCCGTTAAAATCTAAAGAAGAAGAAGAAGAAGAAGAGCAGTGAGTTTATCCTATAGACCCTTTTCACATGACGTCACACAACTTCCGTTTTGACTCGAAGCTGTGTATCCTTAGTTCCGGTGTACATAGTAAGTAATGATAAAGTTGTCTATTTCATATATATATATATATATATATATATATATAGAGAGAGAGAGAGAGAGATGTATAAATCTGACAGCATATGTTGATCAGACAGATCACCGGAGCATGGAGTTTACACAGTCTCTAAAACATTTGCCTAAAATAAGATTTGAAGATATATCACGATTTGCAAACCAGTTCTCTCTGACAAAAAAATCTAAATTAGACAAAGGCTACAAATTCTTCACCGAACAATACCTGTTTGACTATGAAGGTAGGTATTTTTGTTTTGCGTAACCGTTAGCTTAGCATTAGTGAATTTTGTTAGCTAGCTAACTACGTGACATAACTGTTCCTTAACCAGAACTTTTTACTGTTTTTGAACTATAACGTTTTAGGCTCTAATCTTGATCAGATTATTAAATTATAGACTGGAGTTGCCACTCATCCCATAAAATAGGGATTTGTTTGTTATAAGCAGAGATGTCCGGTGCCGCCGCTGCTTTGTAATGCCTTTAATCGGACCACTTTTTCGGTAACGAATAATCTAACGAGTTCGTATTTCAAATCCAGTAATCAGATTAAAGTTATTTATCCAAATCATTGCACATTAATATTTTCTTGTGTATTTATTTTTATTCCTTCTTTGCGTCTTTGGGAGAGACTCTGTGACAGTTAGCAGTGACAGAAACATGAACAGTGCATGGAGATGCGCATTTTGTTGCTGGAAAAACAGAAATATCGTCAAGCCCAACTGTTATTTGTGGCTTTTGTCTTGTTTTTATTTTCCATTAATACAGAAAATGAACCTCTAAACGTTACATCACTGACAGGCGGCGGTGTATATGTTTCCTAACTGTGGCTAAAGCTGCTGCTAGCTGGTTTACTCATGATCGGAAGCTGGTTCCTTTGAATACAGTTGGAGAATGGTAAATTGACAATGACTTATAACGGTTATCTAGCACGTAAACACTGTTTTATAAAACACAGAAAGTGAACCTCTAAACGTTACAGCGCTGACAGAGAGTATATTTTTCCTAAATGTGGCTAAAGCTGCTGCTAGGTGGTTTACTCTCCGATCGGAGGCTGTTTATTTTATACACAGATAGAGAATGGTGAATTTACAATGATTAGTAACAGCTATCTAACACTTAAATGCTGTTATTATTAAACTTACCTTTTATTATGTCCTTAAGATTATGAGAATGCGGGAAGTTTTCAGCTTGGTTCCCAAGGCAAAATCACACCGGAAGTAAAGATACCCAGTTTTGAGTTATGGCGGCCATTGTCTGACGTCACTGTGAAAAGGGTCTATTGCACTTGAAAGCACCTCACGCAGCGTAGCCACGTAGCCTTACGCATGCAGGAGGAGGTTGAATGCTACATCAAGCTAGCAGGAGGGAGGTGTTTTGGACCAGACGCAGTACTGTTTCTTTTTGATATGTCAAACAGACAAAATAAAACACGGTCAGTCCAGAGTTAAAGGTTGGACCGGTCACAAATGACACTCACCGATACGCCCCGCTTCCTGTTGGACCGTTACAGCCTTCGCCATGGTGGCAGCCAAACCCAGTTGTTTCCAGTTGGTACGTCCCTTTGAAAGTTTTGAAATGAAGCGCGGCAGTAGAGCCCAAACGCTGATACTGTGAGTAAAAATAACAACCTATTTATATCTGAAGTTCCTGCTGCAGGTTGCTGAACTTTGTGTGCCGCCGAGCACAGCGCTGTTTGGGCCTCCGGAGTAGAGTTTTGTTTTGGTTGATTTTTGGATGGATTGGACTGGTGAGGAAAAAAACCTGAACTGGATTATTGTCTTTTGGAACTGATGTTAATGTAACTGAATAAGGCTTGAGCCATGTCTTTCTTTAAGTGAAAAAAAATATCAATTATTATTGTATAAACTATTTTTTTTAGTGTATACATACATTTGAGACTTGTGAGAAAAATTGTAGTCATTAGGTTTGTTTCATTTAATGTTTAGGGTGATACTTCTCTGTTGAACATCTTTTGGTGGGTTTTCTGTTGAAAGGTAAACAAATATAATTAAACCACTTATATGTCAGGAGACACCCCTGGCACCCAAAACCTGAATTGCACATAACTGACACACTTTGCATTGGCTTGGCTCAGTCTGAAGGAACTATGAGAAGCCCCATCTACATAGGCCCACCATCTACAGAGGCACATTGGGATTGGGTACCATGCAAGTTGGCAGGGTTCTTGGTGGCATGACATGTGCGCATTTGGTGGCATAATCTGGCTTCAGGGCTGTCTTCTCACCGATGAGCCGTTCTGTAAGGTTGAAGCGTATCATCTGGCAGACTAGCTTGGTGGTCCCCATTAGGACAGGGGGCTGGGGAGTGTGTTCCCGTTATAAATGGATCACACTTTCATCCTAACTGGGAAAGGTTACTCTAGGGTGCTGGAAAGGAGGCCCGACTGATTAACTTCACTAATGTCTCACAAATGCAATTAAGATTACTCTTTAGTGTGTTGTTGTCATTCCCTTTGTGTTACAGGTGTTTGCCATTCAGATACATTTATTTCTAAATATTCCAACCCATTTTAGTTTATACACCTTTCAGTACTGCATAAATATACAGCAATACAAGCAACTTCAGATTAATGAACAATTCACTTTGATTAAGCACCAGTCTCACACAAGTAATCCGTCAATGTCTTCTTATGAAAAAGGTTTATTTCAGCTGTCCCAATAGACCCAATACATCTGAAAAAGATTAAAGAAAGTAACACACCACAGTGTGTGTCACAGAATTTTACAAGGCAACGAGCAGAGAGATAAATAGGAATGACATTATTTATTCTGTTGACATCCCATGATAATAGCACCTTAGACAAACACTGGCGCCTAATGTTAATGACTTCCTGTAAATCCATTAAAATCCTTTCATAGCAACTGGGCTCTTTTATGAAAATCCAGAAGGCCTATCTCTGAGGAACATATTGGAGAAAAGCTGACACTGTGGGACCACAGGGAGTGACTGTGAGGTGTTTAAGTAGCTCTGAATTATGCTGCCATATCCAATTTATAAAGATGGCTACAGAGAAGCCGATCCATCTCTGCCAAAACAATTCCCTTCAGCCTTCACACAGAAACACATTTTCTTTAGACTACTCCATATGCAAAGATAATCAGAGCCAATGTCAAACATGTTATTGTGGGTCAGAGTGTGGATGTGAAGGAAATGTAGCACTGTTTGTCCAAAATAGCAGGAGGATTTAGAGCTTTCATTTATCATCACACTACTTAGTCAAAAGCCACAGAATATGATGATATTGATTCAGAGCATTTAACATTTCAGACAACATTTTTACAAAGACCTTTAAAATATAAAATAAATAAAATATCAAACAAAGTAACTGAAAAAATACATATAAGCTAGGGATTCATGGTTGGAAGTAAAACAACATTTTTATATAGCACCACATAGGTGAGTCACAAGAAGTGAACAATGTTAAGCCACAGAAATTTAACTAAAAGACAACACATAATGTTGGTCAATCGGAATATTGTGGATCAGGGTTTGGCCACCTTTAAATGCCTATGTGAGAATGTTGGACAACTATGTTGACTAAAGGAGGATTTCAGGCAGACCCATATAAAATAATGACACAAAAAAGAAAGTAAAAGAAATTTCCAAGAAGTATGAACACAGCCCGTTTTGGTTAGCAGTCAGACAATAGAAACTAGAATTATTTCTTGTTTTTATTATTACTCAAGAAACAGCTCTGACAAAGGAATGTCATGATAAACCGAACATGACTGAATTTCTAAGAAGGGTGGACATGGAATGCATGAAACTGAATTTCAATCAGCCTCTATAATTCTATTCAACTGACTACGTATTTTGACATACATTGGATCTGTTTGTTTTTTAAAGTGACTAAAAAATACATTTTTGTGAATTAGAACTTTATAGACATGTCATACATAGACTCATGCAACCATGTCTATCTTCATTATTATGCTCAGTTAGCCTTCACACAAAATCTCATCCACGGCTATGTAGGACGCTCGGCTCTCCAGTAGAGAGGACACTAACCCTGGGCCTGATGTGTTCTTTGCATTTTGTAACTGCTATGCATCATAGGTATAAGTAGAATATCCAAAGTGAAACTTATTAAGTAAACACAAAGAAAAGAGGAAAAATATTACTGGGATATTTTTCTAAAATCTCGATTTGTGACATTTTAAATTGAAAAAAACCCCGCGAGATTAGATACATGTTAACCAAATTTTGGTGCAAGTTTTCCATAAAACAGGGTCAATATTAAACCACTGTGTGGACATTTTTTTAAACCATGGAAGCATTATTTTTGTATTTAAAATTAGATGAAAATCCCCTAGAAGTTAAACGAGTCTTATCCTGTGTAAGGATACTTTAAAAAATGTGCTGAGCTCACTACTGTGTCTGGCAGTGAACCCTGTACTCCACAGTAGAGTCCTATTGAGTTCAATGGAAAAGACGCTGAGTATTTAAAATAATAAGTACAGGATCATTTTTACAAGCAGATGATGAAGCATCTGCCTCCAGCTATAAACCAACAAAAGAAACTCAGCAGGTGAGCAGCAAAAGAAAAGAAAAGAAAATCTATAAATTATATGGAGCAAGCGGTGCGTCCTATGAAAGTCAATTCTAGGTTTCTGCATTTCAGATTCAGAAAAAATACAATAAAGCCAAACAATATCTACTAACTAACTAAAACTGAAGAAATTGTGCATATTAAATTGAAGCAACTCACAAAAACAAAGAATTCTAATGAATACTTTGCTCATCAGAGAATGAAAAAGGATCAGAAATCTTGAGAAATCTATAAACCTGTAAATTGAAGGTTTCTCAAATGCCTATTCTGCTTTATAAAAACAAAATGATGAGTATAGATTGTGTTTGGACAACCTTTGTGATAAGTCACTTTCTCCCCTGCTAGATAGCCGCCACCACATTAGAAAAAAGAATAGAGTTTGTCACTTCAGGTCTAACTTGTTATTTTTCATCTCACAGAACTGCCTTCTGTTTCTGTAGCGTTTGGTTCCATTGCCAGCCTTTCAGTATGGATGAAGAGTTGTCTAATCTCGTTAAGGTCATTCCAAGGATGGAAGGGAGGAACTGTTCCTCTTCACAAAAAGATGAATGTAGAGAGATTGTAAGAAGTTACACAGCCTGGATTATGTATATTTGTTTGCTTCCACTATATATATATATTAAGTGACTTACAGAACAATGATTGTTTTCAGTCTGAATTGTAACTTAAACAATCTAATGTGTTCCTCCTAAATATAACTGAGCTGGAGTAGAACATAGGTGAAAATTCTTTACTCACTGAACAGTAAAAATGTTAATCAGAATTGATCTACCTTTTTCCAATATTATCCTTTTGCTTCAAAACTTTTTTCTGGAGGGACATGACCCTGCCTTTAGAGACCTCATAGTCTTATGCATCACACTCCCTTTCAACCGCAAGTTTGCACATTGTTATGTATGAGAGTGAAGGATATGAGAGAAGATGAGGATTCAAGCTTTTGGAGCCAATATCTCTGTAATGGAGTCAGATTTCCACATAAAATCCAGATTGAGCCCTTCTGGCTGGGGATCCCTTTGATATAAGAACAGGGCTAATCCCTTTTGCTCTCGCTGCTACCATGTCTTCATCCTCCCAACCAGGTGCCCTTTCATTAACCTTTGACTTATACTAGCACTGTGTTTGAAGGGGTTGGTATTAAATAGGCTTATGGCAGATAGCTGCTGCCGCAGCAGCAACAGGGCTTACTCTGTTTCCCACAGGTCTTTTGAGGTGTTGAACAGTACAAAAGTAGCATTATGTAACCCTAAGTTACTTTATAACTCACCACCACACCCTCTGGAGCAGAATGTCACTGTTGAATACAAATAACAAGTGCCATGACAATTCAGCTCTACAACATCTTTGACAATTGCCATGAGCTTGCCTTTATATATCTGGTATTTTTGCCTAGTTAGGTCAGAATGAGAGGCACCTTTTTGTTTAAATCTGTACTTCTCTGCTTTTCTCAAAGTATTTCTGTAGGTTTTTTATGTTTGTTTGTTTCTATCTGGCAACATGTCATCTCTTAGATGCTTCCCATATTTTAAGTTTTAACTTTCAAAAATCATGAACAAAATTTAAATATGAGATCAAAATATATTCACTGCTTAATGAGATAACTTGAGTAAGTAATACAACATGAAAACAGTGTTTAGAACTTGTTCTCTACTTCTGTTATATTCTAGGACTACATTAGGTTCCACATTTTCAGGTATAGCAAACTGGAAAAGAAATGCAATTATTCTTACCTGAGACTGTATGGTAGGTGTGGAATTGTTGGGAAAAAAAAATCACTACTGATAATATTTCATTGGGTTACAAGTGCAAGACTTGCATGCGGTTCAGCTTTTTGCTTCGTTTTCCAAGAAACAGTCTCCGCTGCTTTAAGACGAAGTGTTTGAATCCATTCATAGATCCCGCCTGAGACTAGCAGCATGGTTTTACACATCTGGTAAAGAGCTAATTTTTCTCAAGAATAGATGGAAGTGTTTACTAAGACAATTATAAGACTCTTTATGTTTATAGCTGTAATATACCAGTTGTGCTCAAAGAAAATAGCTGTACAACATACTAAGAGCACATAACAGTCAATAAAGGATCAGTGTTGTTAAATATTTCTCTGTTTTATTTGACTGAGCAACTCATGTTTTTCTCATCTGACTCGAAAAGTTTCTTTCAGCTGTATTTTGTTTTCCAAGGATGAACTGTGAAGTCGGTATTTATAACATCTAAGGTCTGTTTTGGAGGCCTTCATGGCATTGTAAATATCAATGTATAAATAAATACCATTTTTTGTAAGACCTCCACCGTGGATGTTTCTAGGTTGTTTCTGACCAAATCAAATAATTTTCCATTGGCTAAGAGCTCTTCCATACTTTCATAACATCAAAACAACTTTGAGTCAATCAGAATAACCCTCACCCCCTCATTGATTTCTTCAGTTTTTGCTTTTTTGTCAGATGTATATGTTTAAGATCATCAAACTAATCTGAATATCAGATAAAATATATTAAAATCCTAGGATTGATGCTCCAGTGAACCACAGATCTGAGTGTTTATCCACAAATAGAGAAAGCAGAGAATGGTGACCCTTACCAGGAGTGGCTGACCTAGCAAGATTCCTCTAAGAGCACAGTGATGACTCATCCTGGAGGTCACAACAAACCCCTGAGCAACAGCTAAAGCAGTACACACCTAACCTGCTTCAGTTAGGGACGTTTCATGATTCAGCAAGCAACTGAATGAAAATGGCATCCAGAGGACAGTTCCAATGCAAAAACAACTGCTGTTCAAAATGAACAGAGGCCCCATCACATTTTTCCCAAAAAACATTTTTATGATTCTTGAGATGTTTTTTCTTTTAATGACCAACTGACTCATTAAGAAAATGTAATACATTTTTGTAAGGTGTGCACCCTGGTGCATCTGTCATACAACTAAAGCAGCGTTTCAGAAAATGAAGATTAGATAAACAGTCAAGCATGGAGGTGGCAGTGCAATGCTTTAGTTTTTCAGGGCCTTAAACGACTGACTCTAATTAATGAATTTATGATTTCTGTTCTTCAGAAAATGTTGAAGGAAATGAGACGTGGAATGACCTGGAACAGACCACTTGAACTGTGATGGTGAACATGTACCAGCCCCAAAATCCTCTCCAAAGTGATATAGAAAACGGATTTATAACTTATGGCAAATACTGGGTGGTAGTTGCTGCTGCACTATCACTTATTAGTTTTATAGAGTAAATGCTTTTTGCTCAGTTTGCTTGAATAGTTCTTAGAATTTAAGCGACAAAGACATAGCACAAAAAAATCTGTAAAGACACAGCTGCCTTTTCATATACAGCGTACAATTATATTTCTTTCATTTTAACCAGACTCGTTTTGTATTACTTTCTCCAAAAATAACAACATGTTCATTTAAAGTTCAGACTGAAATATTTACAGATGTAATCTACTTTTTCATCCGATTTGCCCTTTTTCTAACCCCACATATTCAGAGATGGCCGTATGCTATTTTCATCTCTTCATCTTAGGTCAGTGTTCTTGAAGAAATGATTTATTGATAATACAGCCATTAAATATACTGCATCACTGTGTGCTTCAAAGAAACTGTCACTCTGAATGTTTCTTGCAATCTTTTGGGCTTATGTTTTACAACAAGCAATCTTTTACAGACAGTAATACTGAAGTACATGTGAAATTCTTAATTTCTTTATCATTTTCTGAAAACCATATTTTATAAATATTTTTATGCATGGTTTATTTGCTTTAGTTATAAAGTATAAGATTTTAAGGCTACTAAATCCTTCTATTTACCCATTGAGAATTAAAAGGTGGAACATCATTAACCTCAGTTACCTTGATCTGTTTTCATATTACATTTTTGATCCCAGCAAGAGTGCAGATAACACTGAAGCAAAAATTTATAATTATCATGAATGCAATTCTCTATTCTTGCGAGTATAATTTTTTTTCTCCTATTTGCAATTACTTCATGCTGCCACACTATTGATCAAACCCCCATTTATGCTCAAATCATCTCTTCTCAGCTCTTGTATCTCTACATTTGCTTCCATTTAAATGTAGAACTAAATTTAACCAACTTTCTCTTGTTTAGCTATAATCAGTCAGCCACTTGTTTACGTCAACGGGCTTTTAACATTCAACCCTTCTAGAACTTTTGAGTTTTCTGTAATACTTAACAAGCTGTTTTAACAAGCAAAAAATGATCACAGATCAAAAACTCTTGCTAACCTTTGTTTGCATTGACATGAACCTATCTCAGTTTGAGCTAATTAGTCTTCATGAAAACTAACCATTCACACAGACTCAGAAAATGGAGATGTAGAATCTCCAAATAACCTAACGTGGTTTTAGTTTAGGAATGCGATAAATCAGAGTAATCAGTGAAACTTGAGGCAAACTCCACACAGAATGGCTCCTCCTAGGATCAAAACCTATGACCTTGTTGCTGCAATGGAACTAGTACAACTATTGAATTAAGAAAAACAGAAATATGTTAATAGAATTGGCATAAAACTAATAAAAGAGAGTTTTTAGAAACTAATACAAATCTGGCAATTTTTTTAACTTAAATTCATCTTGTCATTGAAGACTGACAGCATTTGATTATGCAATACAGCAGATTTGATTATTTAATTGTTTTTGTAACTTGAATCTTAATTTAAAAATAAAACAAAATCTGACAGTTGCATTTTGATAAGCAAATATGATTAATTTGTGTTGGAAACAACAAATATTCCCAGAAGCTGTCGTGCACACCTTTGGGGTCTGACTAAACATGAAATAGCTCTTTCAAACCACTAGTCTATCTTTTCCCATTGGACGTGTATGATTTATCAGCATAATTCAGGAGCGATGGTCACAGCGATAAAGTAACATTCAGACATGTCTGCAGCACGAAAAAAAACAGGAGACAAAAAAAACTGCAGCTGTATCTGGAAGCCTCCACTCCTAAAACGAGGATGACTTTAAAAAGTGAACTGTATTTTAATCTCTTTCAAAATCTTTCCCTCTGGCACAGAAATCCTCTCCATGCTCTTTCCCATCGTCTCTGCTTCACTGGGGCATATGATAGGAGAGGTTTCAGCAGTGTCCCAAGGTAGCCGATCTTTGAGAGATGACAGGCCACAAGTTCCATTTTTATTATGATTTATTCGAGCCAGCCAGTTTTCTGTAATAGAAATTCATTTCAATGAACGCCCCCTTTGCAGAGTCAGTTGGGTACCATACTGACCATCTGCAAAGACTGGAAAGCTGGAGACTGGGTCCATTTGGCAGGATGAAAGAAACTCTTCTTAATGCAAATATTCACCAAGCATGAAGATGTGAAAATAGTTCTCAAGCTCAATTTTTAAGTTTATGGGCTAATGTGTATCCATATACACGCAACACACCTGGTGTAAAACCATTCCTGACCACTGTGCAATTATAATCTTTATCTCATTAGTTATGTTACCTTAAATCATTTTTTATGCCATTCACAGTGTTTGTTGTACGGCATTTGTTCGGCCTCTTGCGTTTTGTTAGGTTACATTTGCTTTTATGATTCTGTGCGTCCTGTGATTCTTCACAAACTTTTTTCTTTGCTTCCCAACCACCTGGTGGGCAAATACTGAAGCAAGTTTAACATAGCAAAACTTTATTTGTGAAAACTGGCTTGATCAAATCTAAAACTCTGCTTGGAAATAACGAGTATTTGGATGGGAGGTTTGATATTTTAATTTAGGCTTTCCTAGGATTCACGCTTGTTTGACACGCAACATTTTTCACTTATTTTCAACAAAATACATCAATTATTAACTTTGCACAATAAAACAAACGTGAACTGATATAAAATCATATCATATTATCATTTAAGATTGCAGTGTTTAACTAAAGTGGAGCACAAGTATTTTTAAGGAGTTCGGGGCCACATCCGCCTGCAAATACCTGAATTGTCTTTCATGTACTCCTGATATATAAGCAGGTGCAAATTACAATGTTTTAATTTACTAAAATCTGCAGCATTTTAAGTATATTATTAATTGACAAGGGGAATTGATTATGCTGTAACTTTTCCATTCACTGGAAAAAGTAACTTCCTGTTGATCGGCTGGGAAAAACCAGAAGAAGCTTTTCTCCATCTGCACAATTCATATCACGGCCCCATATCTATTATATTTTGTTGTCACTTTAGCTTTCGGTTGTAGATCCACTCTTGGTCATTAGTCATGTCCTGTTTTGTTTTTCCCTGTAAGGCTTGTATAATTCTGTGTTTATTAACCAGCCCAGCTGCTCATTCATGCTCCCACCACAGCTACAGTGGTGTGAAAAAGATTTTACCCCCTTCCTGGTTTCCTATTTTTTTCCGTGTTTGTTGCTTGACTATATCAGCTTGATTTAAATATTAATCAGAGACAACACAAACAAACACAAAATGCAGTTTTTAAAATAAGCTTTAATTTATTGAGGGAAAAAGAAAATGAAACCAAGATGGGGCACTTTAAATTAGATCCACCAGTTCCCTGTGCTTTCAATCAACCTTTCTCAACATTTATGTTCCCTCTTTTCTGTCACTCATTTTTAATCAGATTATTGTCACATATTATTAGTTTTTTCTAATTTTCTGTCTCCTGCCTAATATTGTAATTTTGCTTTACAAGTCCAAAATCCTTTTGAACTTTTTCTGAAGCACAGCCATTGTTTGCCATTGATACATAACCACCAAGCTAGAAAGAATAGGAGAAAATAAGAAAACTTCAGATGGCGGAGATTAGCAGAAAATACATTTTCATGTTACTTACCTCCATTCAGCAGAGTCACCACAATATCTGTTCTTTTATTGATTTTTCTTGTCAGATTCGACCCTATTATTAATGATGATCTGAAATTGAGCTGATGGTTCTACAGACAAAAGCTGTAGACTGTTTCCCATTGCACACGTGCAGTAAGTAAAATTTATGTGCCAGACAAACCCACACAGTGACTTACACCGAGTGCCAGCCGGAGCTAAAAAGGATGGATGTTTGAAAATGTAATTACTTCAAATTTAAGCACTCTGTCATGGAGACAGCTGCTCTGTTCTCACCTCCCTCCAGGTCTTCTGCTCGTATTGTTATCAGTCTGTGTTTTCAGCTTTTAGTCTGACTTTATGCACTGTCATACGCTACCTCATAAAAAGTCACTCAATTCCAAACTTAGACTTGTTTATGGGTTTACAGAAGTAACACAAAAAACGTCAAAGATAAAGTGGAAAGTGTTTGAACCAACAACAGAGAGATAACCTGCTGTAAAATTGGTTAAATCAAGTATTGAACATATCTAAGTAAAATCTTATTTCAATGGTTCCGTTGGGAATATTTCAACTGGGAAATATTGTCTTGTTATATTTATTATACCTGTTGTATACATGTAGATTGTTGATTTTCAACCATATCTCAAAATGAAACATGATATCGATAAAATGAAAATCTGCATTTTCAAAGAGCAATTGTTTTTAATTAATAACACATTCTTTAATGTGGCTAATTGTCCTTTAATGGTTCATTTTTGTTTTTTTAAAGCATTGAGTTTGTGCCTTTTTGAATATTGTGGTTTTGATTTTCTCTTCATAAAGGTTCTTTATACTTTGTTGATATGCGGAAATTTCACCTTTAAAGTTATTTATTTAAGTTGAACTCAACTTGAACAGTTTTGACATTGATTAGCATTTCTGTTGTTGCAACCTGGCTGTTGATGTAAAATTGTCTTACCGTTCCTGACAATTTCTTACCTTATACGTCTTACAAATTTCTCAGTGATCAGGTGCTTGTTGACATAAATTAAAGTCGCACAAATTTGGTAATAAGATGTTCATAAAATGTTTTCTGTTAATGTTACTTTATGTTAATGTTCAATGTTACTCTGATTATTAATTTCAATAATTATCTCTAACACACAATTAAAACCCAAAATTCAGTTTCTCAAAAAACATTTTTTTTTTTTTTTTCCGAAGAGTTTTTGCGGCGCTAGTGGCTCGTATTTTTCTACAGTAGGCAGACAGGAAGGACGGTGAGGAGAGGGGGGAAGACATGCGGTAAAGGTCGTCGGGACTGGGAGTCGAACCCGCGACGTCCGCGTCGAGGACTAAGGCCTCCAAACTTGGGGCGTGCTAACCCCCTGCGCCACCACAGCACGCCCCCAAAAAATTTTAATGTTAAATGAGAAAAATGAAAAGAAAACATATTATACTGTTACCAACCCAGTCAGGAAAAATACTGATTTAACAGCAGTCTAAGTACAGGCAATGACACTTCACATGCTGGGTAAACCACAAAGAGGCAAAGAAGCTGATTGTACAGTGTGCTGGGCTGTATCCAAGCTTATTGATGAAAGACAGAGTGGAAGGACAAATGTGGTAGGAAAAGGTGTACAAGTAACAATAGTAACAACTTACTTGACAGCCCTTTTGAGCATGTAGGGGTGACATTCAGAATAATGCAGCAGAGTCAGAGGGTCAAGAGCAACCGAATGTCATATTCCTTGTGAGAAGCAACTTCTGAACCCAGACAGTATTAGAAATGTCTTACCTGGAATAGGCAGAGAAAACTGTCGCTTCGTGATCCAAAGTTCTGCCAGGTGAAAGTAAATTTGGCATTTTAGTTAGAAATCAATGTGCCAGAGTTCTGAGGGAACAGAGGAGAGGCACAGAACCCAAGCAGCTTGAGGTCCAGTGTAAAGTTTCTACATTCAGTGATGATTTGGGGAGCCATGTCTTCTGATAGTTCACTTTGTTTATAAAGGCAAAAGTCTGTGCAACTTACTTAAAATGTGTCAATTTAAAATCAACCCATATTGGCTGACCAGAAAGAAAAAAAAATAGGAGAAAGTTTATATTCAAAGTTAAAAATACAATATTTGAACATACAAACTATACATCTAGTGGTCTTGTTCTGTTGTTTCATCAATTTATAGCTTTTTGTACCAGCTCAAAACACACACAAATAGTCAGTAATCACTTCCTGTGTGTTAATCAATTTTCTTAAATTAATTTCTACATTATATTTCTGTTGTAATTCAATGAATTTCTTGCAAAAGTGCTTTAAAGTTTATCGTTGTCCTTGTCTGCAACTGTGTCTGCTGCGGAGGGTTAGGGTTGGAATGGAGTTGTAAAGGAGGGACAGGATAAAGCCAGTGGAAGTGAGGAGGAGGAAAATGGATGTACAGGGACAGCAGGAGAGGAGAAGCAGGACAGTGGAGCAGGAACTATTTAAAAAGAATCAGATGCAGTGTTCAGGATTGGGTTTCCTTAGCCTTATATTAACCTCTTAAGATTTCTTACTCTGCAAATAGTTATTTTGTTTCAAATGTTATTCAAAGTGTATTTGTTGTGTGATTGGATAAAAGGCCTCTTCAAACCAAACCATTTCAATCCCAACCCACCGCTGCCCAGGGATGTGTTGTCTCTCTGATGAACACTTAACAGTCACATTAATACCAATTATATTTGCTCTAATTTAACATTTTCTTCCGATTTTGTTAAAACACAGCAGAGACACAGTACATGCTAACAAGAAAAAAATATATCCCAACAATTTTTTAATACATATTTATATGTAAAAAAGAGGAAAGCGGAACCAAAGACAAATTTCTTGTTGGTGAGCACAACTTTAGCTATATTGTGATTAGCTATATTCATCTAGCAAGCAATAAGCCTCTCCATAAATGTCAAATGACAAATGAGAATATAGCTAATCCTGATTTCTTAAGAAACACCTGCATATTAGCAAGCTGTGTTGACTTGCTAGACATATCTACCAATCTTTAAACAAAATTTTATTACATTTTTCCAAATATAAAACATGGAAATGACAGAGTTCAACAGTGTGAAATATCACGGCATTTGATTTAATTAAGCACAAACATAAGAGGAAAAAAGCTGTAAGACAGGGGCAAAGATCGCCAACACCTCAGCAATCTTTTGCAGTAATTCTGACCTGATGCTTGCCTAAAGAATGCTAATTTCTGAAATAACACTTTAGCAACTAACATTAACCATGCACTATTGTGTATTCAGTGCTGGTAATAACCCAGTGAGTTGTTAAGCAGACTAGGTAGCCACCAAGTGCAGTCGAGTGCAGTCAACAGAATAAGCAGCCACCACTGCCTTCAGAGAACAGCAGCATTGCAAAACTTTACAAAAAGTGTTGCAAACTGAAAGTCTTTTAGAGAATTTGAAAGCCTCATAGAAGACCCTGCTTCTTCTCCACCAACTCTTTGCACTGCACAGAACACTGACACTTTTCTGCCTCTCGCTGTAAAGTCTCAGTATTTTAGTGACTCAGTGACAAAGCAGAAGACTGTACATACAGTATGGCACATTTTGTCAGTTGTCTATGAATCACCTCCTTGTTATGTAGGCTTTTGATTGACTGTAAGCTGGAGGCTTAGCTATTTCTGTATAGCGAAGTTTATGAAGGAAGTGCATAAGTAAGTTGAAAGGTCTTCAATACTTGCCTCATGTCTGGAGTTGTCTATGACCGATAAGATCACTGTTTTCTTAGATATGAAAGTTTGCACAGATGGTTAGGGTTTTCTTTCCATAACTATGCATAAAAAAAGCATAATTTTTCCTTCCCAGAAGAGCCGCTCGGACGAGCACAAATTTGTAGTGAGAGCTGTGCAGGCCTTCAGGTACTGCCAGCATTCATCCAGTTTGAATTCAATGTCAGCAGTAGCAGCGCAACAGCACTTAGGACTGCCATAAGCCTCTCTGTAAATGTCAAATGACAAAATGTGAACTGTAGGCAGCATAAGGACAACGCTATAAAGGATGACATGACAAAATGTGCATCATCACTGTGTCTCTGAATTCATCCATAATTCAGCGCTTGTGTGCATATTTGTGCATAAAAAAGATGTGTGTGCATATGTGTCAAGGAAAAGTAATATGGAGGAAGACAAACTGAAAGAATAACAGCTTGGACATGTTCCCGCAATTATAATAATATTTTATCTTGGGACTCTGAGCACTTCACTCTCTGATACTATTCATCAGTCTATATGAGAGTGGGTATTTGTGCCTGATTTGCCTGAGGAAGACAAATATTAAATGTGATTTTCTGTCCCTCCCAAACTGATGTTTTCCTGAGTGAGAGGTTCTGCCAGTGTGGTTGAGTGCTCGCTGTCATGTTCTCAGCTGGGATGTCAGTCATCCTCTGTGTTTAAGTTCACTGTGCTCATTTACTGTCAGTTGAGCGCTGGGGATAAGCTTCGCATTTGGAGCTTTGCTGCTGCCAAATACAACACATTACAACACAAAGCACCTGCAGATTAGAAAGGAGTACTGTGATATTATTTGAAGATGGTTCAGTTGATGAGTCCTTTAAGCAGGGACAAATAAAATAATTTTTAAGTGAATTCGGTTGAGGAGATATCAATTGTAAATGCTCTGTATGACTCTGACTCTGTGCATAAGCTTTCACCCACATAAGCTCCAAACAAAATTATATGTTCAATACACCAATAATACACATCACTCTTCTAGACAGTTTAAGTGGCAGAGGGTAGGAAAAAAATGATGAAGTACATGAATAAAACATTGGCATTTGGAAAACATATAGATATGGTGGATGTGGCTTATGTAAATATGCAAAACAAATATCATCCAGGGTATATACATAAATGGAATCTTCTTTAAGACCAGGCACTGCGAGGATATGCTTTGAGAATGGAAATCTCATTAGTTTGATATCAAATAAAAGCAGTCATCTGGAGGGAAATGGCAGCGAAAGTGCACTGAGAGAGAGGACAAGACACAGAGGGGAGAGTGAAATTTGTCTTTGAAGTCAGTGATATTTACAGAGAAAATTTAGAGCTATTTCAAGCTGTTTTCATTCTCAAAAGTCAGCAGGATGGTTTTTGAAAAAGTCTGCTGCAGGGCTTCAGGGAGCCCACACTCATCCCAGGGTGTCAAATGGTGATATTTTGTCAGGGCCCGTTGGCGTCTCTGAAAGTCCCACTAGGTGTGCTCTTGCTTTGGTATCCAAACGTTGATACTCCTGAAACACTAGAGTTCTTCCTGGCAGCAAAAGCTTGGTTTTGGAGAATGTATCCATAAACAAAGAAAACAGTCATCATAAAGAGGCAGAAGTGAAAGAGTTACAGCTTTTTGCAAAAATATTTACAGCCTTTTTCTTTTTTTTTCTTTTTTTTCATTTTCTCATGTTACAACCATAAGCATAGATGGATTTACTTAAAGGATTTTGTGTGACTAAAGGTCATTTAAAGGTAAATGCACCAGATTTAATTTTAGACTACATGAGACTAAACACAAATGCAAGCCACACTTTTTATAGTTGGAAAAAAAGAAAGAAGTGAAAACTTCATAAAAAAATCCTTCCATTTAAAAGTTGACACGTTTTATGCTGTACTTTCACATGAAATAATATTGCAGTTTATTTACATGAGCCTATTAGCACGCTCACTGTCACCTTGCAGTAAAACGAGGCAAATTGACAAGTGTAAAAGATAACCTAAAAATGTGTCTTAGAAGAACAAAATGAAATTCAAACGTGCAACTGGATTGAAGAATAAAACAGAGAAAGTCATTTCATAAAGATAGGTTTTAGACGGGATGTAAAAAGGGCCAGAGCGAGCATAGATGAGGACGGAGATAATTCCAGAGCTGAGGGGACAGAGGAAGTGAAAGCTCTGGACCCAGTGGCCAGTGGACATAGAAGTCATAGAAGAAGATAGATCTGATAGAACAATGAGCTTTGTAAATCTGCTGCAGCCTTGTGGCATGAACGTGAACATAAGCAAAAATGATATTGAAGCTGATGTTAAATTTTTCAAGCAGACTAAACAGGGCTGGAATAAACTAAGATCTGTATATATATATATCCAGCTCATAAATATCTTGTGTGATTGGTAATTGTGGCAGCTTTAATCTAAGTGGGTAACTAATGGAAACTCATGTTTCAGCAGTCACTTCTTGTTTACATCTGTGGGATCATTTATTGCTGAATAGTCTTTGGAGAGTAAACAACATTTATTGTTTTCTTTTCTTGATGTACATCCATAATTACAAACTGCATTTGCATGGTAATTTATATTTAGTTGTCTCAGAAACCCATTCACAACACATCCCACTGATGACAAAGCCATCTGACAAGTTGCACTTAATGAGGTAAACTATGTCAGTTAATCTCTACAATAACATTTACATAACACAAGCTGGTGTTGATGAGCAAATTAGAACCAATAATTTTATTCTGTAAAATAAATGATTAACCGAGATGGGGAAAAAATCATACGCTTTCGGGTCATTTGTCTTGTATGCACTTTAAGCAACTAATCAAGAAAATTGATAGAGATTGAGACATTGTTACTTGCTCTTATTGACACAAATATCCCCTTATACTTCATGGAAATTTCAATGTTTTTTTATCAAGATTTCAATGAATCTTGCCACCATTCAACCTGCAAGGCCAAGGACACCCAACGAGCCTATGTCCCCCAACACACTAGGTGTTGTGTTTAATTATGGGAGACCGTGACAATTCTAATTTATTCTGTTGTTTCTTTTTTTCTTACAAGCAAATATTCTCTCATTACACACAAAATTTAATAAGTTTTTGAAATAAATTAGAATAATTTCTGTTTATTCATCTAGTTCTTAAGTGTTGCTTTCATTGCAATGTTTAGTACTGCAGGAAGCATGTGGGATTTAATTATTTCCACATCAGCTTTTGTGATCTCACCAAGCAGACAGAATGATGGGCAGATTGGGTTGCTGTACTTTAGGCATGCTGATAAGTCTTCACAAAGTCTTATCCAAACGTCAAGGAAAATGGAGGCAGTTCCAGGGTGCATGTAGATAGTCATCAGGTTTGTCTCCTGTGCAGTTTGGATGTGTTAGTTTTAGAAAACCTATATGGACTATCCTTTGTATCCTGTGTAATGCTTTATGCATTTTTTAAAAATTCCATAACCTGGAGATTTACATTTTGGTTCATTTTAAAGGTATTTGTGTACATTTAGTCCAATAGCTAAACCGTCTGACAGTACATAGATCAAATCCCCATTTATTAATAGGAAATCAGATTCCCAAATCTACATCTGGGAGCTTTACTGTACATACATTTTTTGAGTAGCTTTAGGAGTTGACGTTTATGAAGCTCATTATTATCTTGTTGTACCACCCCTTGAGAAAATGTTGTAATACTCAGTTTTAAGTCATATCACTATTGTCAAAAACTGCCACTCACCTTATTGAAATAGTGGCAGCAGCACACAGAAACACAAAATGTATTTCCTGTCCAATCATCGCTCTTGATTATTTGTGTACATATAAAAAAAGGTAAATCTACATTGCTTAAAAACTACAGGACTTTGATACTGCCTTACAGGTAGAGCAGTCTGTTTCAACCCTGACAAGAATAAATAACTGCATCAATTCTTGTATTTATCAAAAATACATGTAGTTTCTATTAAAGGTTCTCATTCCAATTTTGTAGCAATATAGTTAATCACCTTCATCACCCGCCAACAGCAGGTACATCATCTTATATAAAATAAAAAAGCTTAAATTAGGGCGTGTTGTCACAGCCTGTGATGAATTCAGGGGGCAACGCTGAATGTTGATCAAGGTGAGCCATGGAGGAGGCCATGCTTGTCAGGGACCCACCAGCATCCCCAAGCAATCTCTGCTGTGCGGAGATGGAAAGAGCACCGATCTGAAATCCATCATGTGCCACCTACGAACAGAGCGTTGATAGAGAGGAACTGCTGTCTTCCAAGTTACACCATGTGAGATTTTAAAGCTTGTGTCTTTATGTCAGAAGGAGACATTAAATATTACAGGATATCAAAAGATCTAAAATTAAAAACATTTTCTATTTTAATATATCAAAAAGTAATTTAGTCATATTGTAAAGTTTAATGGTTTAGTGAATAATTAACATATTTAATACCATTTGGCGTCTTTGTCAAGGTGTCTGTTTAAAAGAGCATGATTTTTACGTTTTTTCGGGCCATTTGGTTTGTGAATGATACAAGTAATGAGTCTTAAGATGTTCTCCAGAAATTAGAAATGACAGCTAAAAATATGTGAGTGGCCACAACAAAAGCAGGAACAAGTCTCCCAAAGGGCATTTTGAGTTTTTTACAGAGTCAGAAAGTGTGGATTCTAAGTTTCTCAATATAATTAATAAATATAATGTTACAATAATTAAAAATAATAACTGATGGATGATGTGAGTATTGACTGAGCATTATAAGCAAGTTAAGTGATAATAAAACAATATGTCTATTGTTCAGGGTAAAGGGCCTTTCAAAAGAATCTGTTCATTTTTGAACATCACATCACTAATCTGACCCAGTATAAGAGGATAACAAAAAAATATTTTAGTCCCAGAGTTGAGCCTAAGAACTGTGATGTCTTTCTATTTGTGACTGTGGTTTTAAATAAGAATGCATAATTTAATCTTGGGTACAATGAAAATAAAGTGGTGTAATATAGTATATAAAATTATTATTATATTGGATGGAACTGTCTCTAGCCTGATCTGTAACGAGTGTTTGTGCCTGACTGCTATCTTTGAAGGGGGGTTGTTGCAATAAATTCTCTCTATATTTAATATTTTATTGTGGTTGAACAATTTAGAACTGAATTGTTCTATTTATATACCCAGCCCTAAAGAATATTGATATGCAATTTCACCTGACAAAACCAAACCCAAAAAATACTCTTTATCTATATATGAATGAAGACAGCATTGACATCAAACACCAACACTGCTAAATAATAAGTGAACATGGAAAAAGAAAGGAAAATCATTATAAAATCCACTTCTAATCTTGTGACACTTCAAACATTTATTTTATCATTATTTCAGACTTTTCCCATGAGGTGCCGCATTCATCTAGTTTCATGTTGCACAGAAATCTCATTGAGTAATTCATATTGCTGATGCAATTTTCAGCTGAAACACTTTAAGCCTTTAATGTGCCTACATACACACAAACATGCTTGTTGCTTGTCAATATTGCCAGGATTTAACATCAGATAACTAGCCCAGAGCATATTCATTACATTTACAGAATGTTATACATCATGCAGATGTAAAAAAGCTAGATCAAAGAACGCAATTAACCACCAGGAGACAGTTTCTAGTGAGGGAGGAGAGCTTGAGATTAAGGGAATTGGTAAGGACTGTGTTGACCATGCTGTATGAAAGCAAAGCACTCTACTCTGTAGTAGTTGCTCCAACATCCAATTCATGTGTGTATTTAACTTACAGAGCATCTGTTTGCATACATTATTCCATAAACCTGGATTGTTTTCAGCTGCTACTTACTTCAAGAGCTTATGGGAAAAGTGGAGAATGATATTCAAAGAGAACCAGTGTTGCCTCATGAATTATTAATTCACTTGTTGTTAAATCTCCTAAAAGAAATGAAGAAGAAAGGGTTTTTCTACTTGGGACCAGTTCTCAAGGTTAAGGTTGTCAATACAGTCAGCATTGTTTGACGAAGGAGGGAAAGGAGCAGCACAGAAATAGCAGAGTCCAACTATTGTCATGAAAGTCGTCTCCATTTCCCATGGGTTGCTGTGAGAGATAGAGATCTGAGAGGCAAAGTCTTGATAAAGATCATAGATTGATTGGTAAGCCTGCCCTAGGATTTAATTGAATTTTAACCAAGTCACAACATCTTAGATCTAAAAGATGACCCAAGCAACACTCAATTTTTCATTCTCCGTTTTCATCAGGATGCTTCTCGCTCTCCACATACTTTTGCTTATTTATTGAAATTCACTGTGTCCATAAAATGAGTCTGAATGTCAACCAGAACTCCCTGCTGGCCACAGCTTGCTGATTGATCTGCCTCACTGGAAACTCAGGATGCTCAATGATACATTTTCAATGTTAATGTAAGCCTTGTTAGCTTTTATAGATGTGAAAACACATCTTACTGAATTTTAAACAATTTTGAAAATGCGTAATCAATCACAACAACACAATTCAGGAGTTTAAGTGAATTAAACAACTTGGAAAACTTCAGTTTGACTAAAAATGAGTACTTCCAGCTTGCAAGAAAGCATTTAAACATATTTTTGATTTGTTGAGCATCTTGCTATAACAAGGCTTGACGAACATTTTTTTTTTGTTTTAGTTTTTTTTTTTTTGCAAAGGCCAGGATGAGTTATTATTACAACCATTGATGTATAACATACTGTATGTACCTCCAACGACTCTTAAAAGGTAGAACTGAAAAAATGTCTCATCCCACCTCATTGAAGGCCTCTGCTCACAAATCTTGTGTGGACTTTCCATCAACGCTGTGTGACAGCTGCTCCACATCATTGCCAAATGTTCCTTTACATTATCTGAAACTAATTTTACAATTTAATGATGTGGATATTTGTCTGTTTGAAAGGCTCAATTGGAGACAGATATATACCCACAGGCTTAAACTGTTTTGACTTGCCATATAACAAGCTTAAAAAGTCAAGATAATATATTTGGGATTTCTTAAAAATGTTTTAGGGCAAAGTACGGTAAATAAAATGTAAGTAAGCTTCTAAGTTGGACTAAAGTCATAAAAAATAGCTTCCTCATTGATTTTCTCATGAAAATATATATTTTTTATTACTCTCTCAGGTGCTAAAGGCCTCTATATTTTACAGAAAAAGGTAAAATGGGGGAGGTGGTGTCAGCAGGTAGGGTCTGGTCTTATTAAGAGGAAATCATACTTATTGGTTCTTATTCTTTATACAGTTGTGTTATTTCACTATTCTTCTTGTTTAGCATTTCATCCCAAATTCCCATTTTAACCTCTGACTATTTCTTGTGTGAAGAACATAAAATGTCCATGTTTATGAGATACTGTTACTTTTGTTTGGAACATTTCTTTATGGTACAGCTTTAGGCTGAAATATAAATACAGCACCTTTACTGCTTTATTGCTATTTGTACTAAGCAACTTATAAAAACAACATATTAAACATCTCTGTGTACCAAACACATAAAGACAAAGATGAAGTCAAAATCACTATTAACTAAAAACTCACGAAACATTACCAGTGCATGATACTCACAATAAATCACAAATTTTAAAGGTTACTCTAGTCCTGGAGCCACAGTTAAACTAAATAAAACATGCTGAGGTCTGCAAACCTTACCTAATAATGTAAGGTGTTTATTCACCAGTAATAAACACTACTGGTGAATTTCGCTTGCTTATGCAGAAGTCAATTGACCTTCTTTCAATATCTCAAAAATCTTACTTTCAGACATAGAAGTTATCATATTTAGCAGTCTTCTAACCTTAACAAAATACTAATGCTACTAACCTGTATTATTGCAGGACAAAGTAAGGAAGCATGTGACATGTAGTCTGTTAGTAGGCAGTCTGATCTACAAAGCTCCCAGCAGACCACACACACCACTCTCCCTCTACTGGTGAATAAAAGGAATTACAACTACAGCCCCACCTCATATCAGTGTATGTGGAGATTGATAAAAATTACATTACATTACAAAAAATATAAAATTAACTACAAATGCAAACTAAGTTATCAATAATTTTTTTTAAAATTACACAGGAAATGATTGTTGAACACATGAAGAATAACACAATACGCACATAGACAGACACAGATATTTTGATATCAAAGTTCTGCTGTTACTCATGCGGTTCTTAATCCCAATTACCAGGTAAACATGGTTTGAGCCTCCTAGGACCAGTCCAGCTTGGGTTCAAACGGGTCTGTATGGTGGGATAAAGCTCCTGTTGTTTCCCAGCTGAACTGTCAGGGTGGGACAAGGAGTCAGTGATTGATGCATTCTCCAGACTGGCGGATTGTTCCGTTGAGTTTCCTCCTGCACCAATAATGACACATGATGGAAACCCCTGTCAGCGAGCCATGATGGGAAATGAAGATGGATAGCGTCTTGGATGGAAAGTGATTTTGTTGAACAGGAAGTTAAGAACATTTTTGTAGTCATTATCTTGTACAATAACTGCCTGCAGTGCAGTATTTTCTGGTACTATGAAGTTTAAACTTTAAAAGAATGTTGTTTTTGTTTATTTTTTCAGCCACTGTTAATTTTCTACAACACATTCTGAACTTCACTGAATACATGAGATTGCAGATCAGCAGGAGTCTACACATCAACATGTCTGTTGCAGTCTTGTGGATTTTTATTTTTCATTTCTACAAAATCAGAATATTATATGATTTAAGGGGAAGCGTTCCAACCAACTGTTGCTGATCTAACTGCTAGAATAACATATAACATTGTGAAGCAATTTTGGACATCCCTTAAGTCTGAATAAACCCAAAAAACTGAAAAAATCTTAACAGCACATGCAACCTGCTAATCATTTGTAGAGGGATGGAGGAATGAAAATATGAGTACACCAAATTATTTTGTTTATATGAGTAATTAATAAAATCCTACATATAAAGGCTACTACTTCTAAGGTGGTGCTACAAGCCATTGTTAGATTTTTCTATAGTTGCATTGGTAGCAAAGAACTGTTTCTTATTTGCATGACCTCAAAGGTTCAATAAACCTGTCACATAAATGTTGGCTAAAATAATCAGGTTTTTTGGTCATTACTTAATTATTCATGCATCTGTGAAATATGCATGTCAACATTATTCATCATTCTGAAAAACTGTGGGCCAGTGGTACAAATGTAACTGGTAAACAAACCACAGCAAAATGTAATAAATGAAACCATTTAAAAATATTTCACCCAGCTCTGCTTTCTGAACATCTAGGACACATTTCACTGTGCCACTGCCCTAGGTTCCCACTTTCAAAATGGACCATTGTGTTGCTACAGCACAATGAGTGAAACACAGTTTCCATGTGTGCAATGTGTTCTTGAGCTGGTCTTGTCATTGCAAAGACGAACTAACACCCAACTCCTCCTCCTTCCCCTGGTTTACAGTTTTAGTCTTTTCACTTGAGCTGGGTGATTTTAATTTGTCAAAACTGTTTACTAGCTTTCCTCCAAGGCTATTACTGGTGTGTCATGAGGGAGAAGATGTGTAATGAAAAGCATACAAATGGCAGGTAAAAAAAATGGTGCTGAGAAGAGAGAGGGGTTGGGTAGATAATGTAGAGGGATCTTTCATGTAAAAGGAAGCCAGCATTGATTTATTATTCCATCTTTTCTCAAGAATCAATTATGCTAAAATGCAAATCTGGGACATTATGAATTTCTCCATTTGTTATGAATAATTCAAATATTTATTGGGTGTCTGTCGACATCTCAAATTACTTCGTCCTTAGTAGAATGCATAACCTGCACAGCCTAATGAGGTGATGTCTGGTGTCCTTTTTCTACAGACAGCCTTTTCTTATTCTGCCAGTGACCCTCCTTTATGTTGTCCAATTCCAATAAAAGGGCAAAACCTTCTGTCCTTAGATGATGTAAAATAAATTCACCTCTAGTAATAAAAAAAAAAAAAAACATAATACAAATCCAGAGGCATGATGCAGCGCTAAGATGAGAGATGGCAAGGAAAAGGCGTCCAGGAGGAAGATGTGTCACCGGTCAGAGTAATGAGGCCACACAGACACAAGGATGACAAGGACAGGAATGGCTGGCTGTTGTTATTGAACTCCCACAGAGCAGACTACCACATAGTCAGCTCACATTCCTGTCACACTGACCAATCACGGAGTAATGATTATACACCTGTTAAATACAGGCCAATAGAAGGCTTCCTACTTGTATCCACCTGGAAGTGTCATATTTTTACCTGGTATGGCATTTAAGGCTCATGCACAAACACATGTTGTCATGCTAACTAAAACTGTTTTACAAGCATTTATAGAAAATAAGTGTCGCAACTACAGATTCAGCAAATGTGAATTTAAAAAAAGCATACATTTCAAAGCAAGGAGCTCCTTGAAAGGAGTGTGAAAGAAAAGGACCAACACCAGTGGGCAAACTATTACAAATTGCCTGGAAACTGCTTAAGTTCTCTTGTTTTAATTGGAATTAGTTTATCAGTGGGTCATGGGAAAATGAATGCAATTATTGTACTTTTCACTACTAATTTCTAATAGTTTTTTTGGCGGCAGTGGCAGGTTATTATCAGTCGACCAGATTACTCAGGTGGAACTGATAAGGGTTACATCGGAGATTGATTGTCAGCTCCACATTTGTTTTATGGATCTGGAGAAGATTTGCCAGTTGTCAGTTTATGTATTTTATGCAAGCTACTTGGTTTGCTTTTAGGAAATATTCTGTTCTTATATAGACAAATTTAAAGATGACTCCTCATTCTCAGCACAAAGTCAAATGTGTTCCCAGTGAGTGTTACAAGGACTGCCCCTTGTCAGAACTTGTGACTAGGGGATTGTGCTGTTCATGAGGAGGATCTTGATGCTTACTTATGAAAAATAGGATTTTTGATTTTAAAACCTGCAGATGTTAGAAACAAACTTCTTGGTTGAATGAAAATAACTTTGAAGTCAATTCTGCCAGGGGAATTGATAATTTAAGTAATGAGATCACCCACATACTTTAGTAGTGAAAAAGCTACCAAAAAACACTTAAGACCAAGCTGGTAGCATATTTTTCCGGCTGTAAAATTGGACCTCACATGGGGTCTTTTGGGACTCAGTTTTGCCGCCAACCATAATTAGCAATGAATTCCAACTGTATTGAGATGAAGTTTTGAGCTATTGTACATTGGCAACATTTTCTATCCAGAAGGTTCTTGTCCAAATCTCACTAAAAAGATGACTCTCACTTGCATTGTGTAGTATATTAAAGAAAATAACAATCCACTTCTACAGCATATGAGCTGGAATTTATTTCACTTTCCAGTTCATTAGCTCAACAAGTAGCAGTTTTTTTTAGTAAATATTTATTCATATAATTAAAATTAAACCCACGTGTCTAAACTTGTTAGTCATTTCTGCCTTTTTACAAGATCAAGGACTTGTTCAGGCACCACGAGTGGTAGATCAGGAACCGCCAAACTACATTTTGAGGACAATTCAGTGATGTACAGCAATGACACTTTAGTGTTAATTAGACAGTGGTGAGATTGTTTGATCTAATGCTCTAGCAGCCAACCGCAGCCTCGTAATCAGGTCACGCAGATTGATATGATAATCCCAGGGGCAGAGCATGAAAGAAAAGGCTAACTCTGCATTGGCAGGGTGAGAGCCACGGATGTAAGTGGGAGATATCCTTCTGAAGTTAGAATCCTTTTCAGGCCTTGGAGGGCAAGTTGCGTCCTGAAGAGAGAGAGAAAAGTGAAGGAAGAAGTGGAGAGAAAAATCATTTCCCTCATATAAATAATAATCTTGGCTACTGTGGAATTTCACTCATCTGTGAGAAAAAAGCTGAAGCTTGAAATACAAAAAAGAATTCAGTTTTCTGTGTGTGATGGAGGATTAAGCAGCATTACTTCATCCTATTAACCAGTGTCAAAGTGGCAGAATATGGAGAAAGAAACATCAGGTGGTGGCAGAAAGGAAGATTTGCAGATTTTGGTAGAACGAACCAAGATAATAATTTACATCTTACCTGAGGAAAGATTTAACAGCCTCAAATTGAATGGCACTACAAAATGTATTGTGCCAAAAGTGAACCATTTGTTGTTTCATGATTTACATTGAGTTTGTTGAGATCAGTTTTTTTTATCTTGTTCAAAGATACAAATATAATTTTGGAGATACAGATTAAAGTAATGACTAATTCTGCAGTCAGAAAAACTGATTTAGTCTCATATTGCAGTAAATACAGAGATCTTTGCATGACTTATGCAAAACATCCTGCTGATTTTAGGCCTCTGAATGATCCTTACACGTTTTACTGCCTGTCAGAAGAATATATCAAAAATTTAACTGTTAAATGAACATAAAAATATTTAAAAAGCAGTTCTGCTGTTTTAGGTTAATATGCTTAGATTGCATATGCTCATAAAAGAATGATTTTATTAAACAGGTTGCCAGGTTTTACTTATAATGAATGTGTTTTAGATATTGAATCTCAGATAATTGTTTTAACGCAGTGTTTTAAAATATTAGAATTTACTCTACATTTTAGATCGTTGTTGGAATTTACAAGCTGTAGCTTAGACAATTTAATGCCATTTCAAGCTTTTTTGTTTTACGTTATTCCATCACCTCATTTCTGTAAGACAAGCCTTAAAGCACACATAAAAAGACCTGCCAAGCTAAAAGATTTTCTCTGGTTTTAAACTTGACATGCATTGAGTTCACACAATAAAAGTATTTTCAACATACATTCTGTGTGTTTGCATCAGTAAGGTCAGGTACCAGACAAGTCAGCACACTTTTTCCAATATCTACAACCGCATAAAACTACCACAATGACCTTGTTTTTTAAACCTGAATGAGATGAGCTGCATCAACACAAAATGGATCAAACAGGAACTTTATTCTTATATCTTGGAATTCCTAAAAGACTACTTTTCAGGCAAATGAAAATTGAAAGAAAAGCTATGAAGCATATGTTAGGGAATATTAAATCCACTTTTCATAAATCACTGTTTTGGCTTTAGATGTGATATTAGAGAAAAGTTGGTCAACACTGCTGAAGCTACTACCTGAGTCCAGATCACACCAAACATCACTGAACGTTTGATGTGCTTTATCAGCACACCAAAATTAAGCTTCCTGTAACAATATCTGTGGATGCTGAATAAATTATGGACACAATTTTCAAAAATTCTCATTAGCTACATCTTTATATTTAAGCTTTAAACATGCTAAATTCCATGTCCTTGCCTTGTTTTATCTTATTGAATACTATTCATTTCCATTTTTGGCCTCAGGACCAGATTTAATAAACTTGTAGAAAAAGTCTGAAGTCTTTAGGGACCAAATCAAAGATTATCTCCAATCTGAGACTTTATACCTTGGAATTAGAAAGAAGGTACTTAATACACTACATCCATTGGCAATTATTTGTAAACTTTCCAACTTGTTCAATTAAAAATTACAACCTTATATATTACATAATAAAGTTCATCTGTTTTACTATGATTGTTTATTTCTCTGACTAAAACTACATTAAATGCTTTACTATGAAGATTTATAATATATATATACACTGCTCAAAAAAATAAAGGGAACACTTAAACAGGTGTTTAACACTTAAAGTGTTCCCTTTATTTTTTTGAGCAGTATACTTTTCTGACCACAATGAATCAGATTGAAAAAATGCTTGAAATAATTGTTGGTTTGATTCTTTTGACAGTAGAGGCTATATGCATTAAAATATGTCAGCATAAAATGACAGTTGTTAAGATAATTGAATCTGAACAGTTATGTAACAAGCATATATGTTAATACCAAACACAAATCCAATGCTGTTACAATACATTCCTGTTAGTAATAGAACAGAATATATAGACATTCCCTGAAATTAGAGCTATTTGTTCTTAAACATTAAACTGGAATCACATTCAACATTATACTTCCTGATAAGATATATCAAACTCTTTAGCTTAGTTGATATGTCAACATGGATGCCAACATACTGGGAGAGCATAGTGCATTCAGTTTTCCGCATATAATTTCAGAGGCTAATGAGCACTCATTAGGGGGAAGAGACACACAGCTGCGACTAAACCACAATGTCCAACACATTAATAGAAACAAATGAATAAGAGAGAGACACACAGACAGAGTAGGAGGCATTATCAGAGCATTTTAGACAGCATGTAACCGAACGAAACGGCTTTGCTTCAGAGAAGGCTGCCTTGACCTTTTCAGTATTCATCACCAGATTGCATCTCCAAGCTCCTAAACCAATCAGCACAGTAGAATTTCCAGGTCAGCGTATCCTCCTTGAAGCAAAAGGTCAGCCCAGAGGAACCAGGGTCCGCCATAACTTGGAAGACAGCGCATGGCGAAGAGGTTTATCTACCTGCCAAATGACACACTACCTCACTGCAGCTTAAGTCCACTTAAGTCAGTGGCAGGACTACTTTGGCTGACTGCAGGAAAAGGGTCTTTTCATCAAAGAAAAGTGCTGCTTCAGAGGATGTCAACCTGAATTCAGAATGGGATGATAAACATGGTGCCCACTGCAAAAGAGCTCCTTGTTATTTGGATCAGCGTCAGATGATGTTACTGCACAACAGTAATAGAAATATACTGAATCAGGTTCAAAGGGGAATATGTTCTAGTTTTTTTCTCTCTTTTGTGGTGGCAAAGTTTCTCTATATCATGAAATTGTTGCACCTTGCTGTCCATAATGATTAACAGAACCAATGCATTAATGTTTTTTATGCAGCCATTGGAGGATAATTCATTGATAACCTATCAGAGTATATGCTTAGCTATATTAACATATAAACTGGAAAATTATAATAACAATGGGTCATTTTGACCATTAAATTTAAAGTATTTTAGGTTTTAAAACACAGCGTTGGATCAAATAACATCTCAAGCTTTAGTTCGTATCAATAGAGACATGAAGTAAGGATTCATGAAAGAATTAAAGGTTGAAGAAGTGAAGGCGATGATGCTTTGAGACCAGCCTGCTCACATGGCTCCAGTGATCTCCATCAATAGCCGTGTATCTGTAACTCAGACAAAGAGATGAAAGTAGTGAAATCAAAGTGCAAAGAGAAGAAAATGCAGGCAAGTAAGTGTTCGGTTTTCTTCACCGTTGCCTCGGCTAAGACCAGAATTATAACAGAAGTGTGAACCAAATGTCAAATACAATTTCTGGGTTATGCAACATATTTTGCACCATTTTTTAATCTTGTCAAAGACATTTAAGTGCGGCTGAGTTTCATTTAACAAGACATCACACTGATGCATGTTTTTATACGATATCATTTGTTCTGCAATTTGAACAGTTAAAACCACGCTGTTTTTGAAATAAAGTCCTTAAGAGTCATGTTTTTTTTCACAGTCCTTAAGCAACCCTAACTCAACATCAGTCACAAGTTAAAGCTTAAACTGAAGATAAATTAAATCTGGCTGCCATTTCTGCACTTGCCTTTTCCCAGGATTTGCCAAGTAATGCATAATGTAAACTCTGTCTGTGATTGTCAAGTAGGCTGTAATCAAAAAACAGAGAAACAAAAAAAGAAAGATAAAGCTTGTACTAAGACCACCCAAGGGGCTTGAGTAGAAAAATCCTGTCACGAGTCAATTCCTCTCATTGTTGAAACACAGCACGGACGATGAAATGAACAGGCTGTGCCTTAAGAACACAAAGACAAAATGGCAATGACAATTCAATTTAAATGAAACATAATGAAAGCAGGGAATGGAAATATGGTAATGAGGTGTGTCTTGGAAGTTGTGTGGAGTATAACTTATGATTAGAGCAGAAAAGGAGGATATTTGATGAGGATTTAAGTTTTACTTATCACTTGACAGTGTGCTTAATTACCAGGACATTAGTTGAGGATGGAGCAGTAGTCCCAGAAAAAAATTAATTCAAGTAAACGACTGTCCTTTTTTTTTTTTTTTTTTTTATCTCCCAGACGTTTAGAATTGAGTCAACTCTTAAATGAATGGCTTTATCAATGTAATGGCAGTTTTGAAGCCGACTGAGAGACTAAAACTAGCCGACTGATAGAGCTAAAGAATTTTTTTCCCCTTTCAGTACCTTGAAAATGATTCATACCCTCAAAAACATTGTACTTATTCTCACAATAAAAAACTCCAGTGTATTTAATTGAAATTTTATGTCATTCCTTTAATGTCAGCTGTCAGACTGTAGGTGAATGAGTCCGTAAATGCAAGTAAGAGTTTCTTTATGCAGAACATTTCACATACAAATGTAACAAAATGCTTCACAGAGAAATACTCAAACATGTCGACATGGTAGCACAACACCCAAAACAGGAGTCAAAACCCTTTAAAATGATAGCAGTTAGTTTTGCAGTTATATAAGTAGAACAAGATAATTCAAACCAGAAAAAGACCTGAAGGTACGAAATCTGATATATCAAACCTACAAAATAAAAAGTATAGGTGTCAATATCAGTTATATTGGCCTTGTATTTACTTTTTATCAATCTTTACCAAAATACACAGCATTATACACCTCTACTAAGTAGTACTCTTGTATTAGAATGACCTGATCAAAATCAAGACCTAAATCTAACTAGACATGTGATAGGAATCAAACATACCTGATAGGAATCAAACATCTATTTTGCAAAAAAGAGCAAAAACATCAGTAATTTTCGAGCGCAAAGATGGCAGACACATATCCTGAAAGACCTGCAGTTCTAACAGAGAGTTTGTGTTGGTCTGTCGATAAATCCCATGTAGATACACGGAATTTGTGATTTGAACTAAATGTGAAAAATTCCAGGGATGTGAACCTTTTGGGAGGTATTGAAGGACCTAGATATTAAAATATGAGTGTACCATGTGGAGTATGGAGGATTATCACTTTCTTTGCATGGGGGCTTTGTGTAAGCACTTTGCTTTTATCATCTTGACTCCTACACTGCCTTGCTACACAGAAGTGAGTTCTATCATGATAGCGTTGAGGATGATAACTTGCAGTAAAGGTTTTCCAAAGACACTCAATGCATTTCTGCTGCTTGATGACACTAATGGTCAAGAATGGCTACTAATACTCTACTGCTGGTATTTAATCACACAATCAATCTTACCATTGACACAGGGCTCCTTAGCCACACTTGGCAAGAACATCTCAGCCTGCAATCGCCACCACATTTCCCCCGTCAATGGAAAAGGAGAATTGGTGACGAGGGGAAGGAGGTGAGGTGAGTGGAGAGAAAGCAGACGAGAAGAGTGGAGATGGAGAAAGGCGAGGGGGAGGCAGCGGGGGTGTTTAATCTACTGATTCAATTCCTGCCAATGCCCGTCACTCTGCCTCTCTGTCAGGAGGGCAAATGGAGCATGCAGCCAAAAACACTCAGACCAAATCACATTTTCTCTCAAATTCTCTCTCTCTCTTGCTGTCTCTCTTGCATCTCTATATCTATCGCTCACACCATATCTCCCTGCTGCATTTTCCTCCATTTTTGTTCCTCACTTGCTAACTGATTCCTGCATTACTCCACACATGTGCCAATAAAACAAAATTTTGGACACAAGTGCAAACAATAGTGCTTGGGATTCTTAAGACCTTAAGTTTTTTTTTTTTTTTTTTTTACATTTTTGTATAAATAAAGGCATAATCGTTCCCTAGCTCCTGCTTAAAGTCTTAAATTTCGTTTATTCACTTTCATTTGGTTAGTGAACGATGACAGTTTTGTAAACACTCCATCTTAGTAAAAGAACAATTGTTAAAGCAAGTAAAGATCTGTTGATGAATGCATATTGATGTAAATGCTTGATTTGTAGGATTTTAAATGACATGGCATGTCAAATGCAAAACATCATTTTGCATTGATTTTAGTTCTGCATTGCAATTTACAAGTCAATTCATTAATTCATCAATTCATACCTCTTTATCTGGAATTTTGTAAGCTTATGTAGCTTTACCTCTACAGGCAGCATATTTAGGAAAATAGTCAAAAGTAGATTTTCACCAGCATGAATCTCACTCGTACATGCTAAAATCCATGGATCCTGAATGTTTTTTTTTTTTTTTTATGGATTGTTGCTTTCAAAAAATTCTGCTTCCACACAAGACCATTTCTCAGAAATGTTTTCATTCGCACAAAAACACAGTGAACAAAACAAGATGCTATTTTTACGACCTCAGAACGTTACTAGCTCTAAACACAAACAGTTCTTTAGGTTAGCGGAACACTCAACAAGAATGGCAAACAACAAAGCACGTGTGAAGTCTTTTGTAGAAGGTTTTGGAGCTGCTGCAGAATGTAATATATCGTTGTTGTTATGTATGATGCATATGACACATTTGGAGTTGTTGAACAGGTTAGAGGCGGGGCTACTATGTCAATGTTTCACAAAAGAGACATTTTTGCAGTCCACACAAATACACGAGGGTGAAATTTTCCTTCTGAAGCCTGTATTTTTTTTTAAAAAGCAATGAATACCTGAAAAATACATCTGTCCCCTTGTGGACATGGGGAATTTGGTTCTGCATCCAAGTAACCTGAAAAATGAGACATTCAGACCCAAGAGTGGAAACCTATTAAAGTTATCACCTCCTCAATCTATTTATTACATTATGTGTTGTTGGGGATTTTTGTGGGTGTGTCTGTGTGGGGGCTTTCCCTTTAAGAGGTGCAGCCCAGCTGCATGTCATGTGGCTTCGGCCAGGAAGCCAGGCTGAGAGTTAGATTTCACGTCACCCATGTGTTCAATCAGTCCAGTTCCATCTGCATACATCTTTGCCCTGACGAAGCATTGTGGGTAGGTTATGTTTAATATATTATTGTACATCATTATTTTTGACATAATTTCTGCTCTGTTGAGGTTGATGTTAGATATTTTTGAATGTTTATTGTAAGTTTGCACTACTTCGCTAATTCATTTGGGACAGTATTTAATTTCGTTACACTAAACTTATATGTACATGTTTATAAAAAAGTATGTAAAAGTGATGTATCCTCTTTTGTGTGTTTTAGTTTTACACTTCCTTGGATTCAATAAACCTGTGGACAAAAGGTCAACTTTCCTCAGAGTTTTTGTATCAGGGAAGAGTTCAGCTATACTGTCTAGTTGCATTTTATATGGCGAAGGCAGTATACATTAATAATATACTGAATAGGTGTTTTGGTTTCCAGTGTCAAACACTGTTTTCCAATAACAATGTCAAGGAGGGAAGCAATTTATCGATCAGCAATTACACATAATTGCAACCGGGATCAAAAGTACAATTCAGAAAAGATGAAAAAAAGTTTACGAATGTTGTGGCTGTACCAAAAACACATGGAGCATGACCACTAGAAACATAAAATGTTCAGAGCTGGTTGAGGAATTAGCAGTATGTAGATATATAAAACATATAATATCTGAGGGAATAGGAATATGGTTTACATACAGTAGTTTACACTTTTTCCTCTTGAGGTGACTGATTGAAGAAGGTTATTATGTCCTGGAAATGACATAGCACTTTCATAGCGGCTATTTAAACCTGCTATTGCTGAAGCTGTTTCCTTTCATTGCATTTGACTGCTGGGTGACACCTTGAACAATGACATTCCTATAAGAGAAAAATTAGTTACAAAGTCAGATGATAAACAGGACACATGCATTGTCCAATTTCAGTTTATTTATTTGTGAACCCAACAAATTAGTTAATCAGTGATCCACAAATATAACAGCAAACACCAAGACTGTAATTAGTAATGTGTTTCAGAGTAACATCTTTTTTCTTCATACTGCTAGAGATGAAGCAGCTTTATTCATCCTCCTACCAGCTTACTGAGTTGACACATTAGTAGACATGCCTTATGTTCTGTCTTTTTCTCTGTCCTCCTTTCATCTGCACAGAGCCTACGGCTGAGAAAGCCGATGTGCCGGTATAAGCTTTGTCACCCCCACACGGGGCCTCTGGCTGGCCAGCCAGCTCTTTCTTCAGTCCTCTCATTTACACCCAGCATAATTAAGAGCTTCGACCTTAAAAAAGCGGATGGCTCTTGTAGGAACTAGTCCCAGAGGATTTCACACTGGAGCTGCCAAAAGCAGCTGAGGGAGTGAAGTCAGATACAACCATGGAAACTTTCCGTAAGTGACTTTCTTGTCTGGAGGAATTACAGAGATCCAAACTGCAAGTAAAGTAAGGCTGCATTTTTTGAAAGTATACTCATTTTTCAGGGTTCATCTCTTAGTGAAAATGGCCATTTGTGCATGCACACTTCACTTACACATACTCTGAGTGGACATTGCATCATTGAGCTTGATGATAAGATTTATTAGTGGGAATTTGGGGATGAAATTTAGACAATATGTAAGGGTGAAACAAATCTGAATTGATATGCCACAGGTTTAATAAATCAAGAGTGCTGAGTTTCTATTTGTCTTCACTCAAAAGGAGAGTTTAGAAAAACAGAGAGCAACAAGCTTAGACATGCACCTGACAATAAAGAATAAAGAAACATGCCTTGTGATATTTCTTAAATTTTTCAACACTTTGTCACATTACAACCACACCTTTTATTGGGCTCTTATATGACTGAGCTCCTTAAATGTGTATGTTCTATGAAGTTCCGCTTTACTGTCACATCTGATGGGTTGTCTGTCGATCTTGTGTGTTTTTGTGCAAAGAATGCATTGCTTCATCATCTCCTGCAGAACATCAAAAGCTCAGCAGGATGTAGTATAAAGGTCTGGTTGAAGAAGAAGATTACCAGATTGCTTTCTCCACACTTTTCTATAATAAAGGTCCTTGTTGCTGGAATTAATCCCTTATTGTCTCCTTCTAGATTCTTAGTGTCCAAAGAGCTCATGTTGGAGCACTTCTGCCACTTCTTCCTGCAAGGCTCCCATGCTTCATGCCAATCTTTTTTTTTTTTGCCAGAGATCCTACAAGTCTTTGCTGTTCCTTTGGTCAGGATATGACAGTCGACTCCTTGGGTAATCTTGCCAGGAAGCTTCCCGCCTTACTGAAAATCACTCATGTGCCTGACTGCCCTCTGCTCTTCCTCATAGAGAAGACTGGAAACATGCCAAGCACGCAGAACCACCTTCATCTCATCTCCTAATCACAGACTGTCAGATATATAGCTATGTCTTCTTTATGTAACCCCGAACAACACAATCACTGGATTTTGTCAACTTCATCTTGGGGTGACATTTTCGCAAAGTCGCCCATCTAACCAACCATCTCCTCTTCCAGTCCTCCTGGGTTCTTCTTGCAAATAACAAAGTGTGATTTTTCTTGTGGTTACACTGACCTCCTTTAAAAACTGATTTTCATGTCCTTGGTTGCATCTGTCCTAGACTAATTTTAAACAAGACGGATGCACCTAAGTAAAATCCAGTGTAGACTTTTGAAGTCAACAAATTAGTAATTAGTCGTGTGAAATTTGTATCCCATTATATATACAAGTGGTCTGTGAAGGTCTCAAATATTTGTTAAAAAACTTTGGTGAACAAACAACACGAAGACCAAGAAACAAACCCAGTCAGCTCTAGGACAAAGCTGAAGGTTAATGATACATGTTTAAGCTTAGAGACGTGGCAGTTCAACAAAACCAACAAGCTTTGTAAGGTCAGCATTCAAAACAAATAACCGAGGAGGAGCTGCAGAGATTCTCATCTGGGGTGAAAAATATGTTTACAGCAGGGCAGCTATTAGTGGCAAACTTCATTAATCTGTTTAATCTGGAGGTGATACTGTATATTTTCAGTACATCACTGGGAATGTAAAGAACTTGGGAAACCTTTGAGAGAAGGTGATTTGAGCTGAGATGGAAATTGTATTGGGAGACGAGGTGGATAGGCTAAAATGTGGGACAATTCTTAAGAGGAGGAGTGCTGGTCTAAAGGCTGCAAATGAAAAAAAATTAAGTCTCCTTACTTCTTAATTCTGAGAAATAATTCCTATGATGAGCTCAGTAGACACACAGTTCCACAAGGTGTATGCTAATTGCTGCTGCCGCTAGTCTGAAGGAGCTGAGGCTAGAGTTGTGGGGAAGGAGTGCTGTGTGAGGCAAAACTTATCTGAAGACTGTAGCTGCAAGAAAGAGGTTTCTGGGAGCAGGTACTTGAATTCCTGCAACCGGATACCTCAACATTTCTCAAACATGCATAAAATAATCAAAAGTACACTCCAGGTACGTTTTTGGTGAGGAAATAACATTAGAGTATGACATAAAGCTCAAAAATTTATATTTTACATACATACATTACCTCCCTTTTAAGTTACATATCAATGGGGGATACGCATAGAAATGCAAATGGTCATGTATACCAGAGAAATGTCCTAAAATTTGAGAATTTTGAATTACATGTCAACAGTCTGTGACCTTTATTATGCATTTTATCAGCAAGAGGGCAAAAAAACAAATGTAAAACATATTAACTACCAGGAATACCATGTGATGTCCAGAATAGAAAAGCACAGAGTCAGGCGACGAAATAAAGAAGTGACCCTTATGTCCCACAGGAGCACTTACATCCCATCTTTCTTCATCTCTTCCCCCTCCCAATCCTACCTGAATACACTATCATCGCTGAGATGGCAACCTGGAGGATCGGATGTAAAAATCCCTGAGAGATGAAGGGATGCTAGCACCTTTGTGCTCCTGTCGGAATCAGTTTTTCCTTAAACACACCCCACAATACCTATGGGATTCCTCAAGGACAGGGAGGAGGTGGAGGAGATGTGGAGAGATTGATAGATTTTTATTGTTCAATCTGCTTTGTAGAAACACATGTAAGATATTGACTTATTCTGCTCACAGAACAGGTTACCTGGAAAGCAGATGAAAACCACTTTTTTTTTTCTAGAATTGGTTTAAAAACAAAGCCAAGTACATTCACTTACATGTTCATTAGAAGTATGACACTATTTTTTTTTTATTTTTATATTTGGTAAGTTTGAATGTATGGCATCTGGAGCAAAGTCTTGTTATATGTTACACAGGATATTTGTCTACAACAAAGAATATACCCTATATTTTAACATTAACTTAATCTGTAAAACACTACTATAAATGTGTCCTTACCTAGTAGCAAATAAGCCAACTTTTCTTTACGTTTGCAGAAAAACCTGACAGATTTCTGAATCCTGTATGAGCTGATGCTGAAGAATAAACATATTTCCCGAGATGCTTCCATAGAATAAAAAAGTATCATGCTTCTATAATCTGCCAGGAGGAATCTCATTTGGCTAAAGTAAAACAATATTTTGCAACAAAATGCACCTGCAATGTGTTCAGGATTATTTTTTACATTAATAGAAGAGCATACTGACTAAAAGCAATTTAAAAAGGGAGACACAGATGCTGTGATTCAGTATTTTAAGATACTTTCTGCCAGTCTTTTGGGACCCAGCTGTGCTGTTAGGTCATTATCTTCTTAAGCTGGCCTGAGCATCCCTTAGTCCAGCAGTTGTTAGTTTACCATCAGGACTAGAGGGGGATGTCAGAGGCCAGTGGAACTGTTGAGCTGGAAGTCCCCCTCTTCACGGCTTGTTGCTCCCACCTCTGTGACCAACAGAGCAGGGCACATGGCTTCGAGCAAGGGCACCGAGAGCCCGATGTGTGTGTGCGCTTGTGGTACGTTTCTGTGTGGGGTTAACAACGGCGCTGTTGCACTAGTTAAGCAGCACACACACGTAGTGCATCTGTCCTCTCTAATTAATCTCTTTGTAGCATAATTAACTAAATACCCCAAAGGTGGATTACATCACGACAGTACCTAAGCATAAAAGCTTTTCATGCTCTCCAAAAACAAAATTCGTGTTATATCTTTTGCCTCTTTATTTCTGCAAATGAAAACCCAAATAAGCACACAAGACATTTTCAAATGCTTTCATCAAAAAGTAAGGTGCATCAGCCCAGATGTGTAATTCATGACACACACCTGTTTACTCGACAGCTCCCCCTCCCTCTCTCTCTCTTTGCTTTGTATTCTGCCATCTTCCTTTGCCATGCTATAATTATTCATTACAACAGCCTTCAATCTGCTCTGACAGAGCTTCATTATGATGAAGTGGGCTTTGTTTGAGTTTGCACAGCTGAAAAGTCTGAATACAGAAAAAAAAATGTTTGCTGTGTTTCTGCAGTTTTTTCTGCTGTTGTTTAGACATGCCATGATACTGTCACTAATTTAGTTCACACTAATTAAAATATTACTTTAGCGCCACAGGCTGTGTTCTGCAGTGTCTTTTTTTAATAAATAAAAGGAAAGTTTTAACTAAACAAATCTATGGTATCATATTGTGTCGTAAAATACAAATTACTTTTTAGCAGAACAAATTGCTGTAGTTTTCCTGGGGTTCTCCAACATTTTAATTTACAGGTTCGTTGACACAGATTTCCCCTCCCCTGCGACTCCTTAACTCAGCCCCTCCAGACTAGCGGCAGCAGCAATTAGCACCTTAACACCTGGTGGAGCTGTAAGTCTGCTGAGGTCATTGTATAAATTACTCAGTCCAACGCTCCTAAGAACAGTGGTAAATAGCATCATGGAGGAGCTTTGTCATGATGATGTGCTGAAGGCAGCATGTCATAAAGAGCAGCAACTTCTTAAAGAGACAGAGGCCAAATTTCAAAGAGTCTTATAGTGAAACCAAGTTTTTTTGTTTTTGACGTTAGGTGTGACATATACAGTAATTTTATAACAACTGGAGATAACATAGCTACTTAATTGTGCTATAAAATGGCACTATGTGTCAGGAAAATGCATAATATTGTTCCTCTAAAGATAATCCTTCCATACTTACTTATCAATCCAAATTTGCTCTTATTATTTTTGGTATTTCCCTAAATGGAATTACAGAAGTGGCAACAAATGCTCTATCTCGTACAAGCTCCCAAAAAGTACAAAGAAAAATCTTCAAACTTTGGATTTAGTTCTTCCTTGTCTTTGCATGGGTCATATTTAGATAGACACACAAAGATTTGACCATTGCATTTTTACTATTTGTTCAATTTTGCTTGAGAAATCATATTCTTACTGATTCATGAGCATAAAGTGGTTTTTTTATGAAGAAGTTTCAGAATTATACAGAACTGTGGATGAAATGTTTGATTTTGACAGAAGAAAGCCAACCTTCATCAGCTAACTGCACTTTAAGATTATATACATTCATATCAATAAAACAATTTGTTCTTCATCAAAACACAATACAGCAACCATTATATTAAAATGCACAACCAACTACACTTTCACACAGTTGGAAAAAGCTTCCACAGCATTCACATTCTCAACAAGGATGTTCAGTGCAGGGTTCGTTCAGCAGCACCACGATTCCCTGGAAAGCGAATGTGTGCAGTAATGAGTGGAAAGGGCAGAGTTCGGGACATGTAGGCGGTTGATCTGTATTCTCAACAAGCCGCCAGGTCTCTGGACCCCTCTCCTGGGTCACGTAGATCAGACACAGCCTGCTGCTGCAGTTGCTGCAATGAAAACCAAGGCTCTGGCACCTTCACTGGGGGAGCAGCAGTAAGGAGTGTGGATATAATGTTCTGAAGGCCTAATCTAAAAGTTCTTTTTTAGCAGACTGATTTTTCATCAGTGACTTGAATTTCTCATCAGGGTAGTTTGCTTGGGTAGAAATAGCAGGGGATGGCAAAGAAGGCTAAAATCATTCCAGCTGCGTAAGCATAATGTTACACTAAATGGGTCAAATGAGACAGAGGTGATTACTGGCAGGTACTGAAGTGAGTGTGGGTGTTTTGTTCTTGAACCCACTGTGGGGCAACCTAAGAGTGCATTCATGCTAGCTGCTGTTTCTACCTCAGTCTCAAGGAGTCTAATTACTTAACCTAACAGAACCCTTGAGATTTTCTTATAGCACCTCACATAATGCAACATACTCAGATGAACGCATTTTATGTTTCAGATTTGCATCAGAAAAATATGATGAGCTTTATGGATTTCTTTTATGTCTCCTGTTGGTGTAATTTGTAGTGAGTCAGTTTGAAGACCTGCTTTTTTGTTAGCATTCTGTTTATACACCCCCTTGATAGTATGCTTTATACATTTTTTTTTTGCTTTATAACCATAAATGAATTTCCTCTGAATATTAGATAAAAGAGCAACATAAAGTATCACATAATTGGGAAATGAAGGGAAATGATGCATGGTTTTCAACTTAGTTTTACATAGAACTTCATAGTGTGACTTGCTTTCTGTATGTTGCTGTCATGAATTAAAGTTTTGTTCATTGCTCGTTGCATTTTATATTTCAAAATAGCTCAAGCTCTGTCTGTCACTTTCAATAGAGAGCCTCAGGTTTTTCAAGTCTTGCTATTAATTTTCATTTGGATTGAGGCTTTGACTAGACTGTTCTAACGTGAATGTGTTTTGATCTAAATCATCCAATTGTAGTACGGCAACAGAGGCAAAGAGGCAGAATTTGTTTCTGTATTCTTCGAGACAAGTTTGTCTTGGAGGTCTACACCCATCGTTGTTATAAAAAAGATTTTAAAAATCAAACAAAGTCAGCATCTAAGAAAGAGAGAGAGAGAAAACATCATCAAATTCTACTGATCTGATAACTTCATACTTCATAGTTAAGTGGTGTTTATTTGCTAAAGTAATCACACTGTTTTTATCAGAACCAACAGCTCTTTCAAATCTTAAACAACACTTGTCCAGTCATTAAAAACTTCACATTTAACATACTTCTTTGATGTTCATCCATGAAATAATGATCTCCTGGCAGAGGACAGAGAAAATTGTAGTGTAGTTACTGAAGAGCAGAGTCTGACCCTTGGCATGCCCTGTATAAATCCCTGCAGCTATATTTAAGCATTATAACACTCTTAAAGGTCTTCTGTCAACTGATGTTTACTATCATTTAGCTGCTGGTATGGTATGTTTTGCTGTATTCATTCAGTGTTCAGTTTGCTCCTCACACAAACACCTTAGTTCCCTCATTATTATATGTTTACAACTGTTTCATCATGCATTTTACTCAGATGTTTGATTTTAATTTGGTGCAACACTTTCTTTGCTTCAGTCATCCTTCTCATCTCGTGGCTCAAAGCAGCCTTCTGAGCTCTCTCTTGATATAGTGCATCACAGCACTTCCCAGTTTTCTCACCTTATCCACAGCACACTGTGAAAGCCTGCACATCACACCAGGGTGTGATGATGGCCTACTCAGTCGCGCAAGGGCATTTCAGATATCATTGGTTTAGCATGCATAAAGTGGATACCACCAACAGTGTACCCACGAGAAATAAAAATCACAATACATCCATCACTAGATTTCACCCTGAAAGGTGAAACAATGCCGTAAAAAATAGAGAAAGGTTCATACAGTGTCAAGTCTAAGCTTCTATGTTTACGAACTGACCAAATTCTCAAATGGCTTTAATACATTAGCATATCTAGATTGCAAAAAAATAGCAAAATATGTTTCCTGCTTCCTCAACCTCCCTTACCATTGAGGCAAATTGAATCCCAGACACAATTTTACAGAAAAATTAATCACTTTTAAAGTTTTAAGTAAAAATAAAATCCTATTCAGCACAACAAACACTTTTTCAAAATTGCTGTGCATGCACAGATGCCAGTATCCACTAACCATGGAGCTAAAACAGAGATAAAATAATTACTTACTGACACCTTTAAGCCAGTAAGACCAGTGCAAGGAAATAAATCCAAGACCATAAGCAAGGTAAACACAACATGACCCTTGCTTTCACCTAATAAGTGCTGGGAGAGACTTGAGAACACCTCCTCTCCAGTATCAAGTTAACTCTCACTCAATCAGCATTTGATCCTGTCAATGTGTATCATTATCTTCAAAGGCTACACATTTCTAGCTTTCAAGAGAACAGCATGCAAATCTGCCTCTGTTTCTCAGTTGATTGAACACCCACAATGTTTCAGTCTCTGGCAGTGTGGTGCGAAGGTGAGAATGACATCATCACAGATGGAAACCTACACAGAAATCTGCATAGAAAGAACACCAGCGTGCAACCGATGCCTCAGTGTTGAGCCCTGCAGCCTGTGTCTTTACAATCAAACAGCAACAAAGCAAATGTAAATATATTACTGCAAATCCTTTGTGAAACTTTGAGCAAGTTAAAACCAAGTCAAACTACTTTTTTTTGTTTGAATATTATGTGTATGTATATATATATATATATATATATATATATATATATATATATATATATATATATATATATATATATATATATATATATATATATATATATATATATATATATATATATAGTATATATACTGTATATAGATAATTTTTACACATGATAACTGTAACTACAGCAAACATAGACATAATGACATTTTACCAATGAATGATGAGTGTAAAAATAAAGGCCAAATATGTTTTTCTTATTTTACTAAAATTTTAGGAATCACATATGGAAAGTTTTTGGGGATTTTTTGTACAGTTTTCTTTAGATTCTTTAACTTGAATAATGTTGTCTATCATTCTAATAATAAAATATTCCTCAGGAAACAAGGGAGCACTAACACATCTGTGTTGACACTAATATATTTTCAAAAAGTTATTCTCAATTCACAAAGAAGTAACATCTGACACTGTAATTCATCTTAACACGAAATTCCAAATTTATTCCCTGCTCGGTCCATGCTTGTAACTCCTTTCATTTTATACGTTTAAACGTCTACTATGAATTCTAGTTTATATTTCCAGTCTTACATTGATCAGACCCTTTGAAACAGATTAACCCTTTTGGCCTCTGGAGCCAATATAATGTCATCAGCATGTTTTTTAATGTTTTATCAGCAATATTTAGACCACACACATCTACAGTATATTCAAACATAATACAACAGTTCAACTCACCTTGAAGTCAGTTTAGAGGAGAACTGCTACCCGACCTTTCACCAGTCACCGTATAGCTGCAATGTGTTGGAAAACACAAAGGACAAATATCAAAGGCTCAGGTCCCAACCTGTCAGCAGTAGCTGCAGTGCATTTGTTTCTGTATCTCTAAATGCAAGGGGCATAGTGACGGGGAACGGGACATTAAAGGCTACTCCAAAAACATTTCTCATAAATAATTGTGAGGAGTTCAAAGTGCTTCTGCGTCTCTATTTGTTTTCATCTTTGACTTTGCTTGGCAACTATTTAGTAACTATAGCTGCAGCATCACGTTTGTTAAATATATATTGTATTGATATTTAATTCAACACATCTCAACTTGTTGATTGTTTGTATGAACAAAACGTATTGTTGCCAGAATTAGAGGGAGGTTTGTGAACATTTAAAGGGAGCTTCAGTTCCCTTATATTAGACCAATGCTGTGGTGTTTCTTTGCCTTTATGTTCAGTTTCCACCTCCAAGTTTTAGCAGTACAACAGTCTCTACTTTTCATGCATCTGAAACCCAGCAATGTCAAACCAATGCAGTAGTGCCAAGTGTTTTTTGAGACTTCAATCAAAAGATGGAAAACATTTCTTCAGTGGAATAGTCTCTGATTGACTTTGCACAGCAGAATAGGGAAAGCGGAGTGACATAGCAGTGTATAGAAGAGACAGGTACGAAAATCCTTTTTAAGTTCAATCAGCTCCAGCTTTTTGCTGCTTTTTCAAAGTCTCAGTTTAGAATTTCCATTCTTGGATGAGAGATTCATCAGTGACTTTTATTACTACTGCAAAATACTGATTTTACCAGCTTTGGAATTGAACTGCTTTGCAAAACGATGTAGCTGAATAAATTTGTCAAACTATGATCCCTACAGAAGCTGATAACAAAAGTACATACATATATTTTTATGGTATTTTTTAAAGATCATATTTTGGAATAATAAATGTAGTTTTATTTTGTTACTGGAAGAAGCTGATCTCCTAATAAACATGTTATCTCAACCAACTGAGCTTTGTTTTTATAAGACCAAGACATTATTATGGTGTGAAAATAAGCGGTTCTTGTGTTGCAGCCAATCAATCATTATTACTGTCATAAGAGCATTTGAATTATTTATTTACATATTCATTTGCTTAGGTCCTGCATCTATCCCTGGTTGTAACCATAATTTAGTTGTGGGAAAACACCAGGCCAAACAACATAACAGTAACAACAACCAGTGGCAGAAGAATGACTGCTGAGATGGAGACCAGGATCGAAGGCATTGATCTGGACCCTACTATCTCATCCCTGTTTTTACCCTCTGTCAAACAGGTGCCAAGGGGAGATGGATTGTGTCTGCCGAAACAGTGGATTAATGACAGCCTGTGAGCAGGATGGGAGGGAGAGGGGGTTCTGGCTCTACCTTAGACCCAGCCATGTGGTTTTCTCCTCTGGGCAAAATGGAGGCAGCAGACGTGTTATTGACAAGACTCCAGGAGAGAGACGGGGTGCCAATGCCTCTGGGGGGCACAGATTGGGAAATGAGAAGCCCTTCATCCGTGTACATACATGCTTACAAATACACACATATAAACATACATCTGCTATCATTCCAACATACTTGTAGCAGCCATTATGATGGATGTTCACCTCTCTGTCACCTTTATTGAGACCTCCTGCTATGTGAATTGAGTAGCCAGGGTAATACATATGTATGTATGCACTGATGATGAACAGACACTCAACATGGAGCATGTGAACTGCCAATTGCACTGAGTTAATGACAGACACATACCCCTTTGTTCAATTTCCATTGACGTCCCGTGCTCTAAATTAATTGTCTGGTTTTCAATTACAGTAGATATTTTACCAACATGTAGATGTGTTGTGTAAACACAGATTACATTGCTCTAATTGAGAAGTGAAAAAAAAAGTCTGAATCATTTCTAATATCACATCAACGCTAATAACAAAACAAATGGCAGGAGCTCGTTCGTCTCTGCCAACAATAACTCAATTAACTGTAACAGGAACACGATAAACATTAAAGCGGTCGCACTTGATTGGTATTCCAAGTAAACTTTGAAGGTCACAGTCCAAGAGCCTCTCTGCTTGTGTGGAAAAGTGTTATGGATTCACTTTCTGGCTGCGGGGTCCTGAGTGTTGTAAGGAGGGACAGCAGAGAGGCTCAGTATGCTAACAGCATCCATCTCTCACTCTCAGCATATCTCGCCCGTGAAACATCTTTGACAATTTCTCAATGCTGCACCGGGGCTAAGGGCGGTTGCTTAAAAAAAAAGATGCTTAGCAAGACAACAAGGTCTGCCCCCATCTTAGATTAATGAATGCTCAAATGCAGAGAGACAGCAAAGGAATTAACAATCTCATCTCCCTCTTTCTCTACCTTCTTCCTCCCCCAACTTCTTTTTCTTTTCCCAAGACTCTGTTGTCTAATTAAAGAAACCGCATTGTGAAATGTGTTACTTTTTTTTTATCACCAATTAGTCCTTCATCACTGAGAAAACAGGAAATTGACTGCCAATGCCCTCTTTACTGGTTCAGTTATGGAAAGGAAATCTTTTCCAAAGTATGCTTTGGAAAAAAAAACAAGGTTTGTAACACAAAGGAAAATTAAGGAAATGTGAAAGCCACCTCTGTTCACAAAGCATTATGACGAAGCATTGCACATTGTTAAGTGGATGGCAGCAGTAATTCCTGGTTAATTGTACATGACAGTTTGTGATTCACAGATACAGAAATAGGACGATAGCAGATTTCACAAGTACATGAGGTGCGAGGATCACAGAGGCTGTGACTTCAACCTCGGGCTATTTTAACTCCAGCGTTTACTGTAAGCAGAGACAACATTTCACTCTGGCATCGTGCTGTAATCATTAGCGTCAAGAAATCTCATTTAAAAGTGGCTAAAACCTTAACAGCAAAGCTCCAAAATTCAATTTCTAGCAATACTACCAAAATATTTTCTCATGCCACCCAAACAATTCAGCTAAACCAAAACGAGTAAAAAGGAACGTCTTCGCTAATATTCTTACAGTGAATGTTTTTTTTTTTTTGTCAATGCCTCATGACCAAGCATTTCAGAGTGTAAAACTAAACAAGCATGAAGCAGTCTACTCCACAGCAACTACATTTCAATATTTGCAGCCCTAGTTTTTCAACTCACGACAATTGTAAGCTAAACAAATTACAGAATATTGCCAATTAGATTTGCCTGGAACAAAACAAAACAAGTTATCCAGCCAGTTAGTATTAGAAAATCTATGAATCAGTTAGGTGAAACTACAAATAATTTGGATTGCTGTTTTGTTGCCCACTTTTAAATCCCTTTATGAAATAGTCCATTCTCAATTGAAAGCCTTTGCATCAACATGTCTCAACCTGAAAAGACTATTTTCTTTTGCAACTTAAAAGGACAATCTGGATTGTTTTTATGAGTTTTATGTCAACCAATAATCTTTACATGTAACTAGTACAAAATAGCAAATAGTGTTTTGGGGGCTTATCCAACGAGTTTCCAAAATGCAACATTTTCACAGGGAAGTCAAAAATCCAATTTAGTTCAATTCAAAAATAAATTATTAATGTCTAAAATGAATGTTATATCTCATATTATACAGTTTTTATTTTTCAAAGAGTTGTAGATGGTGATGGGTATTAGCATGAAAGACCTACTGTAGCAGTCAGTATCACAGGAGATCTGAAGAAGTCTCTGACTGAAAACACTTTGTTGTTGCCTGGCAGTCTCAGGTCCTCAGGGTTGTTCGTAACGTTCATTTTATGCAGAATCTTTCTATGCTCAATCATCTCCAGAGTTTCCAGAACATCCCAGAGCCAGCTTTCTTTTTAGCTTGTTGGGCTTTTTTAAGTCTCTCTGATGCTGCAACTCCAGTAGATGACGGCATGCACCTTTTTAAAAAAGAAGCAGCAGATAGTTTTCCTCTTTTTCATCCTCTTTCTTATAATTACCACCATCTTTCAGCAGATTATATTTTTATCTAATCGGCATAACAAGACAGTTCTGGTCTTTAAGAATACAATTTGAAGCTGTTTGCCCTGAATATAATTTACACATATATGCACAGAAATGCACACTCTTCCCCTAAATGCATGCATAATGTTCCATTTAAAGTAGGAAAATTGCTATTTGCAGAGTTATTGGAGAAGCAGATTTGCCTTTCTGTCTCGTTTCTGAATTGAAAGGACAAGCAAACTCAAGGGGAGTTTACAAAGCAGGACAAATTAAAATTTTTATAACACTTTTGCTCCCAGTTTTTGGCAATAGTTCTGTTGTTGATTCTCAAAGCAGATAGAGCAGAATGCATGCACATACATAATCATATGAATGGGAGATGGAGTGCAAAAAAGGTTGCAGCTTCAAAGCTGCTATGCGACCATCCTTAGTCACCGATAGAAACAACAGAGATGTGTTTAACTTATATGATTGAAGAATATCCTTTTACTGAATTTTGCTTTGGTAAACATAAAACATAATTTCTATTGAGTTGAAAGATATGAAGACATTTTGTAACATTTACTTAGGAGAAATAGTTTTTATATAGAGATCTGTGTCAGCTGAACTACAATGTCAAATATTATAATATTTTAAAAGACTGATGGACCTTTTTCATTTTCTTTAATTGTCTTTAAAGATGTTACAAAAAAAAACAACAACCAGTGTTTTATTTAAAAAAATACATTTCCCATGTTGTGATACTGTGGCCTAATATACTACAGTTTCAAATTATTTGAAAGTCAGTAAAAGATTTAAATTGTTCACTTTTTAAGCTTAAAATTATACCAATAATGTCTTCATTTGTAGGTTTCATGCTCTCTACAAGTGAGAAATTCTAACCATAGTATCTTCACTACTTATCTTAGTAACTCAAACATGTTGTATTGATTCAGTCAGCAGGTCCATCTTTCACAGATTTATTGGTTACCTAATTCATTGAACTAATCGCCAAAGTTACACAAGGTTTTATTCAGCTTTACTAACCTAATTAGACCAATTTAACCTGAATTTTCAATGAAGATCTGTTTTTCTAGTTGGTTTGGTTAATTGTCTATTAGACAACATGACACTTCAGTTTGTTGCTGCACAATCAGGATATTCATCTTGTGCCCATGTTAGTCAACCTTTTTTCCAAGCAAATGCTTAACCTCAGCTCCTCAACGAGCCCCACCTGTAAAGTGATTACCTGGAGCTTGTGACCAAGATGTGCCAGTGACAGAATAAAGCTGCAGAAAAGTAAGGATGGATGTGTGGGTGGAACTGGGATTGGGACTTAAACGAATTGCAGACGAGGCAGAGGCCTGGGCAGAGGGGTCGTCTGGTGCCTGATGGATCATTTTCTGTGAACAGGTGAGTGGACTTGGAGTACTTTTTCCACTGTCTACAATTGCCCCATTTGTCTGTGTCACAGAGAAATACAGATGTGAGTGAATAAAAGGAGTACCTACTGAAGAGAGATTTACATAAAAGGTTCAACTAAGTGATGACTTCAATGAAGATTTGCATAAAAGTCCAAATAACTTTTTTGTAAACAGTTTATCTTTGATTCTTAACCCCCATTTGTCACTTTGATGACAGTGTAACTCTACAAGATGCATTCTGGTTGCTCTCTAGTAGAGACAAAGAGAAAAAACAACACATGTTGTTCTCCATCCATGGAGAGATAAAAAAAGATCTGATGCTAAATCAATACATTAAAGATGAAAATAGTTGCTTTGTACCTCTATTCCTACTAAGAGTCATTGTTTACTTGGATTAGACTTAAATTTTGGGGTTAATTAGACTAAGAGAAAAAAATGGGGGTTAATTTTTCAAAGTTATAACTTTGAAAATATAAATATTTGTACGTTGTTATTCATCCACCAATAAATGTCAGAGTTTCAAACTAAATACTTAATCAGCAGTTGGCTGGCTATGTTTGTGCTTTGGAATTGGGCTCATGGCAACACTCTATGCTTGTCAAAATGATTCATAAAAAGTAGAAAGAAAACAAACTTTGCAAGAAAATCAATAGCTTGGCAAAGGGGTTGTTTTCCATATATGATAAAAGTCAGCTGTTATGGGTAGGTGGGACTTAAGAGGCTTTTTTGTCAGAAAAGAACATTTGAAAATTACTTTTTTTCCTTAGAAGGCAATTATTTAATATGCCATCATAATTTGGAGTTTTCTGGCTCTAAATACATGTATGTTATCTTTTTGGCAAATTGTTTTATACGTAATGCACTGGCTAATAGGTAACATCTTTTTTCTATTTTTGTCCTGTCTTTTGAAATAAATACTATAAAGTTGACCTGTGCAGAAAATACTTCAACTAATGTTTAATGGCTTTCTAAAATAACAATACAGACATGGATTTATAAAATATCTTACTTCCAAGTAATTTTTTAATGCATGTTAAAGGTTTTCTACAGAAGCCAAAATGTAAAAGAAGGTGACAGGAAAGGTTAACAAACTTCAAGAAAGGAAAATATGTGAGTGCTCATCCTAAAAGAGGCCAACGCACAAAGTAATGACCTTCCTCTCATTCTCCTCTCTGTCTTTCCAGCTCAAAACTCTCCTCCCCCTGATCCCTGGCACACATCAGCTGAGTTGTCCCTTGCAAGCCTCCTGTCACACAAAATAAATTGCCTTGGCTGTGAATGGGTCAAAACAACACAGAGATGTCATTATTCCACTGCAATTGATCATATCTTGGGAAACACAAGTCAATAGTTTCTATAATTGCAATGTCTCTAGCCCCCCAGAGGTTCTTCCATGAGAGCTCCTTCACATCTTTTTATTTTCTCACTGATCAAATCTATTTGCGATACTCAGAAATTAACCTTAATATCGATATGTGCAAGAGAATTGAATTTATACATATATATATATTTAACTATTAAAGGGTAAGGGTAATGTCTTGCCTACTACAAGATATTTCTTGTAGTAGGCAACTTCAGACAGCACCACATGTACTGCAGTTATGCAGAGACGTGTATATAAATATATTATTGAAACAGATAACAATAAGAAAGACTGCAATGTGTGGATCTTCACACAAACTAAGTTCACCATCAAAACAAACCATTTCACTTCAGCTTATGCTGTCTTACCAGAAGTTGGTAAGTCAGTCTTCAAATGAAATTTTCTGGGACCATCTTGAATTTCACAAAAAATGCAATAATTTAAACTGGCATCTTTCTGCTGTGTGTATTTACACATAAAGCTTTGAATCTGTGAACTGTGAAAGTTGAACACAGAACATAGATAAATTCCAAAGAGCAGCTTCAGGTCACTTCATATGTTGGAAGACATAAGTTTGTTTGGGAGAATGGATTCAAATGTTTTTTTTAAAAAGGCAACCAATGCAATTAATGTTCATCTTAGGTCAGAAAATGATGTTTGTAGTAGTCACTCACACTCAATGCATCACCAACTGCCGATCTCACATTCACTTATTGTACAGTTTTTTTTTTTCTTTTCTTAATATGCAATATGAGTGATCTCATTTTGTAATTTACCTAACGCCAAATAAAACCTTACTTTATAAGGATGATGCATCTTAAGAGGCTCAGAGTGTCAATGAGGGCTGCTGGTGACAAAAGAAGAAAATCCATTCAACTTTAAAACATCCCTGAAGGCTGGTTATTGGTAGCAAATGTTCCCCCTGCTGCGAAAAACCAGTTAAGCCCTTTGTTAGGCCCAGAATTACTTGGACAGAACACACAAAAATCTGCTGGGCAAGTATCCCACTCCTTTGTTATCAAACTACACCTGCTTTTCATGTGTAGCTCCATTTTTAATTTTTCATTTTATTTTCTGCTTTTGTGAAAACACATAGTTAACCAGGGGGAAAAGAGAAGGATTTTATCAGCATGCACAGATACCCACCCATATATATAACAAAAAAAAGTGACAGAGGTTTATGCACATTCTTATTACTTCCGCATTATTACCTCCCAGTATCCTAAATAAATATAGCAAGTAATTATTCACACCTGCAAACAGACACAAAGACATATTCACATACAACACTGTGCCAGTATCATCATTCCCTAATGTAACCATCTGCTCCACTCTGTGCCTCTTTTATGCATAAAATGCTAAGCAACTCTTGGCAAGAAGCCCTCACTCGCCATCTCACTTGAATCACACTAAATTAATGAGTTACCTAAAAGAGCACATGAATAGAGCTTTTGTGGGTCTAATGGGAAATTAAAAGCAGCTAATAAGTAAGAATCTGCCAAACTAATGCAGAGTGGGGCTGAAGTTTTTTTTTTTTTTTTCTGTAACATGCTAGAAACTTGACAAAACTGACAGCGTAGAGAGATATATATGAAGAGTTTCACGATGATCTCATCGGTACAAGGCCTGGCAAATGATGAAAAATGCAAAAAATAATATCTGAAGTAAAGCAGCACCCATAATGAAACATCACTTGTGTAAAATTCTTTACATTAAAAGTATTGTTCTATTGTTGGAACAGTTTATCTGTAATAGATCATTTAAACATTATACTGAGAAATGTTTAAATATAAGTTTGGCTAACTCATAATATTTCTGAGTACAGTATGCACACAAATCTCTGGGCACAGATTATTCTAACTCTCACATCTTTGAATCTTTCTGTATTTCTTTTAATTTAAACTATTGGGTAAAGACCCAAGTGCTGCGCAGTGGCGCAGTTGGTAGCACTGTTGCCTTGCAGCAAGAAGGTCCTGGGTTTGATTCCCGGCCCGGGGTCTTTCTGCATGGAGTTTGCAGGTTCTCCCTGTGCATGCGTGGGTTCTCTCCGGGTACTCCGGCTTCCTCCCACAGTCCAAAAACATGACTGTCAGGTTAATTGGTCTCTCTAAATTCTCCCTAGGTGTGAATGTGTGTGTGCATGGTTGTTTGTCCTGTATGTCTCTGTGTTGCCCTGTGACAGACTGGCAACCTGTCCAGGGTGTACCCCGCCTCTCGCCCGGAACGTAGCTGGAGATAGGCACCAGGAACCCTCCTGACCCCATTAGGGACAAAGGGTGAACAGAAAATGGATGGATGGATGGATGGATGGTAAAGACCCAATGTGTAAAATGAGAAATTTTCTAAAGTGTTTGGATTCACCCCGTCAGTCTGCTGAGGTTTTAAGGACACAAATTTCTTCACTGGTGGCCTTCAACACCTCTGCATCTCTCTCTTGACAAGTTCCCCATAGGTCTTTCATGAGGTTATTGTCTGGTCAGTTAGTTGATAATTCAAATTCACAAAACTCCTGATCTTTAAGATAAGTATTAGTATTTTTAGTGGTGTGGACAGATGCCAAGTTCTGTTGGAAAATTAAATCGGTATCTCAATAAGGCTTGTGAGACAAAATATTTCAGCAATAAAAACAGGGTGTAATGAGCTTTATGTATCACTTATAACAGAAATAAGTCATATTTTCAGCAATATTTTATTTTATTGATATGCACCTTGTACCAGGACTCATTGGGTTTACATGTAGACAAAGTTGTGGCTCTTAGGTATTATTTTCGACATGATCCAGAACTTTACACATCTGTCCAACAGATGCCACCACCTCTAAATGCCATATTATACATGTTGACACTGTACACAAGTTTAATGACATTAATTCATTACTTCATTCATACAGTTATTAAAACAATACCATGGCAAAAACTATGACAAAATGTAAACTTCTAGCTGGTGACCCTTACCTCAAGATACCTTTGTAGCTGTTAGTTGTTTTTTTGTTGTTTTTTCTTTTGTAGCGATGACAGTTAGATAAATAACCAGAGAAAGTAAATACCATGTCAGGTTTATTGAAGCTCAGGCCTGTCAATGTAAAAGTTCAACCTTTGTGGAGAGGATGCACACTACACAAGGTAGCTCCTAGGTGCTGTTCAGTAAAACATTCATTGTGGCATCCAGAGATGTGACAAGCATGAAATTCTGTCATGTGTACTCTTAAAATCTGATGAAAATTGGTTTGAAGGAGAGGACATATTGAAATGTGATGGGATTAACACCCTTCGAATCCCTCTTTAGCACCTCCTTCAACTTCACCCCTTCTATCAGCCAACTGTTTAATCTGAAACTCAAGCCTCGGGTTACAAAAGTCACTCTACATCTTGTCAGGACAATATTTTCACTGCCTTTTTTCCCCAGCGGCGATGACCTTCTCATGTCTCTCTGATCTGTGCAGCAAAGACACCCAGCCCATGTTGACAGGACTGCAAAAGGCAGCCACGCATATCTTAATCCATTCCAGCTCTCCCCAGCTTTGGCCTAGGATGTCCAAGGTGATTCTGAGATTTGCTTTGCACATAAGAAGAATGTTTTTTTTTTTTCAACCAGATAGATTTATCAGTCCAAACGGAAGATTCTATCAAAGGCATTGAAGGTTCAGACACCTGACAGAGCCAGAGCTGTTCTTTTGTTTCATGTTACGTAACTGAAACTGCCAATTTTCTCTGACCTTTCTCCACGATATTTTCAGGCTGTGTTTACAAAATGTGAGGACACTAATCTAGTTTGCATTTCATGAAATTGCTTTCATCAGGAATAAAAGTGCCAGCATGTTAATTCTGAATTACAGTCTTGAGTGTAGAAAACAAGTAATATCCACTCATATGGTTTCATGAGAGAAAATCATGCTTCCTGTATTCATTTTACTTTTTGTTATTTATGTTGGCCATCCTTGTTGAATCTAATGAATGAAAACTTGCAGAATGAAAACTGCCTGTGTCTCTGGATGTGATAAGCCATGTGACAAATGTGTTTCCCACATGCCTTCATCATCCTCCACCTCTGTAGAACTATAACTTTATATAACTCCTTTCCTGTTGAGCTACAGCAGCACTATGGAGTGGTGTTTGTACTTGAAAATGACAGCTAAAGGTGTGCGAACAGCGTGCCTTGCTTCTGGTGGGCCAGCTTTGCATCTCTCTGGACCCCTCCACAGATGGAGAGGTTTGCCCCAGGTAGGAGGAGACCAAACCAAGGATATGAAACAGGGATGACCAGCCTCCCATCGGAAAACAACACAGGAACTGAGGGACTGTGGGATCTGTGATACAATAGATAATTAGTCAGGAACATCTGTTGTAGGAAGTTCCGCTGTACCTCTTGGGCTGTGAATCTTATAGCACAATTTGGCTTTGAGTGGTGAGTGAGCAGGACGAGTTGGTTGTTCTCTGTTTTTTAATTACACTGATGAACAACTTGTATTTATCATTGAGATCCTCCTTTGTTTTGACACGTGGAGAAAAAAAACTGATTAAAGAGGTAGTATTATGCATTTTCCAGACGCATATTGCCATTTTATAGCAACCTCCAGTTGTTATGAAAATGCCGTATAGATCAATCATAACTTTAAAGAAGTTTGATTTCGCAATTTGATGCCTTGAATCTGTCTCTACTCTTTGCGATGTGTTGACTTCAGCACCTCATATTACAACAATGCTCCTCATTAAGCCATTTACAGTCATTCTTAGGAGCGTTGGACTGATAAGTAGTTTGTATATTAAGTTCAGCAGACTCACATTTCCACCAGGTGTTTGCTACTTGCTGCTGCCGTTAGTCTGGAGGAGCTGAGAGGGGAAAGGTGATCTGTAAAAGCAACCACTTAAGCACCCACTGGAGAATCAAGGATTTCTCAAAAAAGCATTAAATAATCAAAGCAACACTCTAGTCATTTTTTTGAGGAAGGAATAATATCATAACATGACGTAAAGCTCAAATAAGTTCATTTTACAAAATACTTTCCTTCTCCTTAAAAAGATTCTAATGTTCTCTGTTTCACTTGTATTGTAGTTTGATAATGAAGCTAATGATTGTGTCCTCATGTTTTGCTTTGGGATTGAATGTCCAGTGATTTCAATACAAATGCGTATATGAAAATAAAAGGTACTGTAGGAATTTTGACCTTTATTTCCTCTGCTATTGAACACAAGTGTATTTACCCTTTATTTTGGGTAGACATTTGGTTATAAATCAATGTAATAAGTCAATAAGCAGCTCAAACCAGCGCTACAGTTGTTACTTTGGCAAAATGTCAAGATGAAAATGCCTAGCTCATTAAGAGCTTGCACAAAATTGTAAAATAATGTTCAGTTTTACTGAACATTGTATTTATGTAATTTTATTATAACCGATTCCGACACACAATTTTTCTCTATTTAGATCCATGGTTGTCAGGCTAAAATATTTTCAAAATTTGAGTCAGCTTGTTATAGCTTAGTAAATTACTGCACAAATTGATGTGCAAAGCCTCACCTGTGGTGTCACCAGACTGTTCCCTCTGTACTTTGTACCTGTACCTGTGCCAACTATGTTTTCCAGTTGGCGCATGATGAGCATCTTTGCAGTGCAATATGTTTGATTCAGTGCTCTGCATTCACCAATTTGTCTAATTGTGGCAGCTAAATGTGTTCTCGAGCACAGAATGCCAATTTAAACTAAATCAATCTGCTGTATGGTGCAGGTGTAAGCTGAAGAATTTGAGGGTGTTTTTACACCCTGCAAAAGCTTAAACGAAATGTTTTGTGAACATTGTTGTTCTGCAATTACAAAAGTACTTTTTTGTAATTGCAGTAAACTATCTAATAAGTTTCTCCTTTTACTTTGATCATATTGTTTTTAAATAAATGGTCGCACAACTAATGATTCTATTTTTGGGCCCTTTAAATATTAAAGTGGTTGTACAAATTATTTTGAAATACGGTTAAGAGACATTTTTTATTACTGTTAGTTTCATTTCATGCAATTAAAACCACTACCTATACCATGGAATAGGTAATAAACAAGGAAATTGTCGGAGGAAGGCACAGAGTTAGTAAAACAGGAGCTCCTGCTTTTGGTGATTTAATTAAGCTATTTGGAAATGTTCATATCTACAATGTACAACTCTATATTTGCAGATGCATTTGTCACTGTTTTCTCTGTCAAATAAAAATTGGGTTATTGTACATATTTTGATAAACCTTAGAGAACCAATAGCATTCAATTGATGGGCCATTTAACCTTTAAACAGATAAATAAAGATGCTATAATTGTATCATTATCATTAACTCGTCTGAAATGTTGTTCTGGAAATACCCGCTTCCACTTACAATTTCCCTTAGCTATTTATAATGGTCAAAAAATAAAGTAAGCAAATAAATGCAGAGTTATGTATTGAAAATGTTTCCAAGGAGAAAAAAAAAATGCAGTAGGGAATCCATCAGAATTTCATTTCGCGTGTCTGCCTCTCCCTGTCTGCCCATCCAGATAGACATCAGTTCATTGCAAACCTCGCTCCTATTAACACATTCACCGGCTGCCAGGAGAGGAAGTTAAAATTTTCACCTTTCCATCAACTCTCCTTGCCCGTTGACACCTACTCAACCTCCCACCTCTTCTCCCCCTCTGTTCCTTTGCTTCGTCTGCTCCACAAGTTCCACAAAAGATCATTTCCTTTTCAAATTACAGCAGACCCTTTCGCTGACCCAGGGCCATTCAGATAATGCAGTGTGGGAACTGAGAGTGTCTCTGATGAGAGAAGAGCAAATGCACTGGGCAGCACTAATGTCTTGTCAACATTATACTTAGAGACTTTATCTATTGGAGCTTCATTGCACAGGGTGGTAAAGTCAGATTCTTCAGCAACACTATGCTAAAAAGGACTGGCTGATGCTTTCTTCACAGAGAAGAAGCTGTTAGTGTATGTCAATATACAGTATATGATGCTGTAAAGAAATCTTCTGATAGGAAGCCCTGACAGAATGTATGAATGATTTGCCGAAGCAGCTTGCTGGCTGTGTTGTGATTCATAAGCTAATCGCCTCTTAGTCCAGTCAGGCATGACAAACACAGAGAGGAGGACGTGTCAGGTACATGCAGCAAGGCTTTGATATTAGAATTCAAGGCATCTACGTCTTGCCTTGAGCAGGATAATCCCATTATGCCTCAGGTCACAGCAGTACAAACACAAAGATGCAAAGCTCACCTCAAAATAAACTGTCTTTAAGTAGAGAGAAATACAAATATGCATCAAAAAAGCATCACACTGCAAACCAAAACTGAATGAAATCCCCAATTTAGGAAAGAAAAGTGACTCAGATGTTGGAAAAAAGAACCCCCACATTAGGTTAAATCAAAACAGCAAAGTTTTTCCCAGACAGTCTTTTACAGTTCATCTGGCTGTTTGCAAGATCGAGCAGTTTTTCATTACATTCTGTCAGCTTTCATTATAAAATGAGAAAATCTAATTTTGCGCAGTGTATCTGACAGTTTTTCAGACTAATTCATCCTGTCAAGAAGATGCCCGGGCAGACCCAACAGATGGTGTTTGTGTAAGTGAGCATTTTGTTTTTCGGTGTGCATATTTTGCAAAGTGCAAGAACCTTCTGAGTTCAGTCCTAAATGTGCTCTGTGTTTGTAATGCCTTTTTATTCATTTATTTACTTTAGGAGAGGAAAACTGCGACTTTAATTGTGATTCCTGCCTTTTGTGGTTTATATAAGCATAAAGCAGATTGTAATTGTTAATTGTTCAAATCATATAAACAAGCTACTTCAATATTTCATTGAACCTGTAAGATGAGCTCCAGCTAATATTTTGGTCTATTACTGGTCTTCCAATAAAATTGGATTGGTGAGTCACTGTCAGCCTCTTCCATGGGGATGTGTACCCATCCCTGACCACAGCTAGAAAATACCATTTTACTAATATTATTTTCTGCTTGAGATGGTCGACCAGGGGATTCTTTCCAGGAAAGAGTTACGGGAGGATTTTAATCAACAGCTTTGGAGGCATCGGTCTGTAAAAATTGCAATGAAACCAGCTATAAACTAATAACCCACATTCTATAACACACTTTAAAGAATTCTATTAGGAGAAGGTACACTGGTCAAGTTTAATATGCAGGATCATTTAAATGCAATTTTATATTTAATAAGAAAAATAAATTGATGTTTTGAAATAAAATGAAAACTGTTGTATTTTTGGATGGTATTAAGGCAAAATTAACTAGGTGATATTAATTTATCCACATAAAGAAAGTATGAATTTATGTATTGGAGGATGCAATTCCAGAATTAACTGGTAAAATCCACCATGTAATTGTAAAATGTAATTAGAGCTCTTTTGCACTAACAATGTACCTGCTTGTATTACCATTATAGTAATTTTCAGTACCTCTTTTTACAGAAGATGGACATAAATTGAAGGTTTGAATGACCTTGTGCACAAAGACAGCAATTTAAGCAGGACTACAAACCACAAAAAGAAAATGTACATTTGGGAATCTTTTCACATATTTTTTTTACAACTCATTTGCACAGTACAGCCTGTCATTTCTTTCTGTGCTGTTTGTACAGTTTCTTAATACGATACAAACATCATAGATTTAAAGTTAATGTCACATCAAACTGAAACTTTAAGATGTGGATGAGATATAATTTAAGGTGTTTTCCAAAGCTCTGAAAGAATCATGTTGATTTGGGCAGCAACCTTGTAGGCATACCAGGCAAGAGAATAGCAGGTGACTTCCACTCTGTGATTTGTCACCTCTGTCCAATTCATCAGCGATTGAGGATGAAAAGCTCATGTTAAAAGAAGCAAAAACCTCAAATCCACTCTGATTTTCAAGCACGTTGTATGCAAAACCCATTCATCTTTTTTTGAAGGTCTTTTATGGCAGAGCAACAGAACCCAGAGGAGCTCCTGAATGAAAAGATCTTTCATTATTAATAGAATATTAGCCCACATTAAGGTGGATGACTGAAGGATTGTGTTTCAACACTGCAGGGGCTGTAAAGTGCACAGAGGTTAATTCTCTGATCCAAGGGTAGATTTGGATCATTGTTTGTAGATAGAAGAGGTTTTTTTTTCCAGGGGACAGGAATCATGTCTTCCCTTGCTGCTCCTCAGAGCACTGTGGTAGATTGCCTGGTCTGATTAATCTTAATGAATTATGCAAATAGCCTTTATCTCAAATGATTTAGCAATGTTTCTGTATTGTTTTATTAATGCACTTTTGAATTACTCTGCATAATCACGTAGCCTTTCCTCAGCCTGTTTGTAATTCATCGCCAGCTCTTTATTAAATCCATGGTGGTCTCTGGTGAATTGCAAGCAGGAATGAGAAATTAGTCATTACTGTAATTTAATGATTTCTAACCAAACAAGACGCAACCTGGATCACTAACCATAGCAACCCTCCTCATTTCTCTCCGTCAGCATCAGTCCCACGGGTCGGATCTTTGGGAGCAACCCTTCTACGTTTTTGCTTAATTAATTATGTTTAGTATAAAAACATTCTTAGTGAATGCACTGTTTCAATTACAGAAGAAATTGACTTACAAAATATAAAATTTGCCATAAAGTGATAGTTTGTTGGAAGTTTAGGTACAATTATAATGAAATGAAGCATTGTTTCTTTGTCACTTGTCTTTCTTGCTATCAGAATACATTTCTCAGGTTGTCCTTTACACAAAGATGGTTTAGTGACCTTTGTCTAGCAGTGAAAAAAGACAGCTACAGGAAAGATTTACATTTCAAAACTATTTTATTATATCAACAAAAGGGCCTGCCCCATTTATAGTGTGACTTCCTGTCCCTACGGTGATTGTAACATGCAGCTGAAATATAAATAAATTCCCAACCGTTTTCTTCTCCCCACCCTGCTCGGCTTCCACAGAGAAGGGAATGGAGCTTCATGTTGATATCGGTAATGATAGTAACCACATTATATGCGTAAAAATGGACAGACATTTTATTTGCCCTTGGATCCCACTGATTCAGCTGGCTGGCAAGGCCACCAGGACTTAATAATCCTTTTCCATTCATCCATTATCTGCCACCCTCCTATCACACGGCACAGCCTACCTCCGTCAGAGAGTTTATTTCATTTAATGCCACACTGCAATAATGCATTATGGGACAATATTCAGAGCAATGAAAGGAGCTAGAAACTGCGACAGTTTGGTCAGTTTATTGGTAGCATTAATATTTATCTTTTTTATTTTATATTCGGACAACTAAAACATTTAGTTTGGGGAGAAATTTGAGCAACAAAAAAGCTGTTTTCAAATGGTCATTTTATGTATTTATCGTTGGAAGCTATCCAAAACAAGCTGGCCCATGTGAAAAGTGTAATTAAATCCAGAGTTGACTGTGATTAACCACCTGTTTTGGAAAGCTGAATTCAATTTCACCAGGCACACCCAGGCCTCGGGACTGCAACGAATCAATCACTGAACTAAAGAAATTCAAGAAACGATTAGAAATACTGTCATTGAGATTTAACACTTGTCTTACAATGCCCTTTATTTTATTAGTGAAGAAAGCACTACTATTATTCAGTATTGTGTATTTTTCACTGACATTGTTGTTGTTATATATGGTGTTTGTCACATAGACGAGTCAAAAACCCTCCAGTGGATCTGAATTGAAATCATAAACTGTTCAAGACTCACTTCCAGTCATTGCAACCACTTAATAGTAGATGTTGCACCAAAGGTGACACAACCAGTTATTAAGACAATTACTTTTCACATATAGCCAGCTGGGCTGGGATAGCTTTTGTCCGTTAATAATAAAATCATAATTCGATTTAGTTATCTTTGGGTGATATATAAAATTTGTTAGATGATCTGACACATTTAAGTGTGACAAAAACAACAACAAAAAAACAAACAAAAAAAAACAAGAAAATTGTAAAGGGGGGAGAATTTTTTCACAATACTCCATACATCTGTAAACTAGATATATATAAGACATATTTTTCAAACCAAACTGGAAGGGAACATTTTCCTTTCTGTATTTATTTATTTTTGTCCATGGCCTATTTTTGCATTTGCTGATTTTCACATTTCCGTTCCACCATGAGATCAAACCTGATTAGCTCTGAGTGATCCTCCCCCTCGTTTTATTTGCTAGAACATTTGCTCAACATGCTGAGCTCCACCAATTCACCAATACAACACAGACTGCAGTTGTTCTAAAGAGAAATGTTCATTGAGTCAGATTTATTGAGATAATATTGACAGTTGTAATGAATAGCAGTCACCAGGCGTCGAAAGTAACAAATACCATTAAATCATTGTTGCAGAACTCACCTACTTTGACCTTTCATTTATTTTTATTTCCAGATGTGTTTATTATGAGTGTCTTTCAAAAGTGGTCTTAACATCCTAATAAATTTATAAAGAAGAAAGGCCAGGCTTTTTCAAACCAACAGAACATAAGAGGAGATATCTCCTCCATAAGGCTAAAAGGAATCAAAAATGCTTATGACCTCACAAAAGCCTCCACAGAGATATGCATCAAGAGTCCCAATGCTCCTTCTGGCAAGAACATGACACAAAATTTCACATCACATGTTTTAGGGTGGGTTTTTCATGGTCTAATCCAGTCTTCAAGTCAATAAATATCACCATGGTTGAGTTTTCAAGTCCATTGGATTAGAAGTATAATACAAAGAGAGATTTGGTGGGCAGCAGAGTTGAAAGAAAGCTACTGTTGATGCTAGACAAAAAGTCAAGAATCTGTTTGGCATTGCAGTCTCATATGAATTTTTTATACTTTTTCTCTTTTTGTTCACTGGAATGTCCCAGACTAATGTCTGTGTTGGTCCCTGGTTTTCGCCAGTCTATAAATCCCATGGTATCCAAAACGTCCTACTTGTGTTGGTCAAAGAAACATCTTGGTTCCAAATATCTATCCAGGAAAAATATGACTATCGAGTAACCTGGGAACAGAGAGAAAGAAAAGCAATGTCAGAGTACGATATATGGCTGTAGTAGATACAGAAAAGTAACTTCTTTTCACAGCAGCTTTTCAAACATTTTGAAAGCCAAATACTGTGGTAAAATCTTCAGGTTAAGGATTTATCAACATGAAATGAATTATGAGTCCAGGTCTTAAACTTCTCGATGGCAGTTTTTCTGTCTTCCACATGACTTTCATGTCAACAGAATCATTTGATTGCCTGTTAAAAATGCAATAACTCTTTTGAAACGTGTCTTTGCCCTTTCTTATCGAAAAGTATCTAAGACATTAGTATCCGGAGTTTTTAACTATTAAGTTATAAATTATATTATTTTATACAAGATCAAAAGAATACTAGAAAAACAAAATTTCTGAAGAAATTTAGCCGGGGCCTGCCAAGGCGCGCCCGTCGGGCTTGGGCCCGGCGTCGTCACGCCACAAATTGGCGTCGACGCTAAAGAACGCCGCAACGTAATCAGTGGCACGCGGAGAACCACAAGAACGTTAAGCGAGGCGGACGTGCACCATTCAGTACGATTTAAAATGTTGTCAAGGCTTTTATTTTGGAAGTTTTGTTAAACTTCATTTCAAAGGGCCAAACTAATCCCATGCGTAATAGTCCTTGGGTTAAAATAGTTATATAATGCTCAAAACACAAGTAGCTGATGTAAAAATATTCAAGGCTTTTATTTTGAAATTTTCAGTATGCTCCATTTTAAAGTTCCGAACTAATCCCATGTGTAACAGTGCTTTGGATGAAAAAGTCATATACGGCCAAAAAAAGCAATTACGTCATGTAAAATATTCAAGGCTTTTATTTTGAAATTTTCAGTATGCTTAATTTTAAAGTTCCAAACTAATCCCATGTGTAACAGTGCTTTGGATGAAAAAGTCACATAAAGCCAAAAACAGCAATTACCTGATGTAAAAATATTCAAGGCTTTTATTTTGAAATTATTATTATGCTCCATTTTAAAGTTCCGAACTAATCCCATGTGTAACATTGCTTTGGATGAAAAAGTCATATACGGCCAAAAAGAGCAATTACGTCATGTAAAATAGTCAAGGCTTTTATTTTGAAATTTTCAGTATGCTTAATTTTAAAGTTCCAAAATAATCCCATGTGTAACAGTTACTGAGTTAAATCAGTTATATACAGCCCATAGCAGCGGGTAGTTCTAAAGGCCAGTTCTCAGTCCTGATCTGTTTCAACTGAGGATAGATAGAACTACAGCGATGCGTATTTGTAGTCCAAATCAGCAGCCAACAGCCTCTTGAGTTCCGTTGCCATGGTAAATAATGGTCTCAGCAGGTGTGAGCTGTGAGTCATACATGCTCAAACACACAATTGTGTGTTTGAGCCAACACGGTTTACTGAAAAAAAGCATTGGAAACAAATCCTTCTTGTTCGGGAACTGTAATACATATTCGAAAAGCGTTTCGAGCGTATGAGAGGCCTATGTGTCTTCTGCGATAGTCCCGAGATTCATATCTGTACCTCACTCAGAGCATTTACAGTGATGAGAGAAAGAAATGTTGTGCCCAGATCTGAAATTCTATTCAAATACATGGGAGAGAGCCTCAGACAGCCTCAGAAAATCCTGTCGCATGACTTTGCTCTGAAGCACCGTGACAGAAAACCGTACGGTCTAGATAAATTTCGAAAACATTTTACCGGAGCAGACAGGCGTATCAATGTCAGGACCGATTGTGATACTAATCGTGCGATATTTGTGGGCGTGATGGCGATTTCAAAAATGATTTGGGCTGAAAAAGTTGTCTTCATCTCTCACTCTAAGCAGCCAGAGACGCACTCTAACTTTAGGAAAAATGAGAAACTTTGGGTCGCTTAGAGGCAAATTGTGGACAAACCGTAACTGGTATCGACGAGCCGTCTTCACTTTCGAAGAGATCACAGACGTATCTACAAAATGAAATTTGAATGGCATTTCTAGGTGAATTTGTGACGACACAGAAAATCCTCAAAAATAGGGTATTTCTAGGATTTTTCCCATTGACTTATAATGGGGTTTTTTTCGTAGTTTTTTGCGAATTATGTCGCGACGTTAAGCCCAAATCCCACCAGAAGTAATAGCTGGAATGGCGTGAATTTTCTGCAGGTTTTGATACCTCATTTGTAGGTGTGCACCCAGCGGTATGAGCCGCATTAACGGTTACGGAAGAAAAATAAAGAATAAAGAAACACTTTCTCCGACAATAGCAATAGGTTCCTGCCATTGCTTTGCATGGCAGGCCCCAATTATCACTGTGGTGCGCTATATTATTTGGTGTCTGACATTTTTAATATGGAACAAATTATTCATCTATGCTACATATTTGTAAATTTATAATTGGCCTCCCTTTGAACTTTTTGCAGCTTTCCAGTGAGAGTAGCTGTTTGCATAGTTTGAATGGAGCGTCGAGCTGCTTCAGGACATGCAATAGAATCACACTTAGTCCCTGAAGCAACATGTACACAAGGCTTCAGTGAGATCGCCTATTGATCAGAAAAATATCTCATAGAATCACAATTCCCAAAGCAAAGTACTTCCTTTATGAAGCAGAAGAACAACTCTTTCGTCAATGTTTAACCTAAACTGTAATAAAATATGAAATGGGCAAAATTATCAGCAAGACATTTCAAAACAGAGAACTAATGCTTGCTAGTTGGAAGTGTTTTTTCTGCTTGAAACTTTTTCTATTTGTCTTAATTGTTGCACTCTATATATAAATTGAAAATGGTTCATTTTACACATCTGCAATCCCCCTGCATCTAGATATTACATAGATACTGTTCAGGTCAATTTGACCAGCCAGTCAAATTGAAGGGTAAAGAAAAAAGTCAAATTCTATTTGTTTTCTTGCAGCTATGAACCATACCCCCCCCCCCACACACACACACACACACACCACCACACACATACATGCACACGCACACCAACCCACTTCAACCTTTATTTCACTGGGAAACTGCGAGAAAGCAGGTGTTCATACAGCTTTTGACAGGAACCTTTTCTGTTCCCGTGGGCAAACTCCACCCACACTGAGTGGACATTTAGCAGAAGTGGGGAAAACATTAATACTCTCTGCAAGACTCATTTATCTTGATTTTAATAAGCGGTTCAATTTGACCCAGAACAGTATGTGTGTCTCAAGTTCAATTATAAAGATCACCCATTGAAAAAAAAAATTCAAAATGTAATATAATTTTTTTTATTTTTTTTTTTTTTTACAAAAGATCAATTTCAAGGATAATTATTGTTTTTTTGTGTGTAGGTTTTTTCAGTGGACATAAAAAATGTAAATTAAAATGTATGTCCAAATGAGTAAATGAGTAAATTGTTGTCATTGATCCTTAATTTGTGAGAAATAAAAACAACTTTTTTTCTTTGTTTGTTTGTTCAGTAACCAATATTTGCACTCCCATTAGCCTTCACTGTGCCAGCAACCTTTAAGATATATGTCTAAATTAAAAAAAAAAGATGCCCTAGTGCATGTAGACACATACTATTAAACTAATATATTCACCTTATTTAAATGTTATGGGTTTGCTATTAAAGCAGGCTCTTGTTCTGACGCTGTGCAGCCACCAGCAATAGTCAAAGTGTGACAAGTTCAAGGTATGCATATTCCCAACTGGTATGTTTATAATTCAAACATCTGTGGTGCTGCACAACATTAATGGCAGACAGAGGTCTGCTGAAATAGAAACTGCATCATGGTCAATGACATATAGAAATGAGGAATATTATTATTCATGACATGTACATGGCATACTGCAGTGCTTGTGTATGTTTTCATAAATATTAATCTAAAATATGCAATTATTAAACATTTTGTACATTTTCACCTTTAAGCAAGATTCTTAAAATAAGCGGACAGCTTAGCTGTTTCTTATGACTTTGTGATTCGCCCTTTGTGAGCAGAAGCTTTAAAGCATAAACACAAACACACACCAGCAGGTAGAAGGGGTGTTCCTGTGAGAGTGTTTGCACATTATGGTTGTTCATTAAGCGGTTGCTGGGATGTCACCAGTTGAATCAGCATGCCATTGCCACAAGCAATCAGTAGTCTGAGTAATGCAAATCCAAATTTCTACACAAGAATGATTTTTATGCTATTTACAGGTGCAGCTGATGACACTGTGCTTGCTGTTTGGGGAGCCACAATTTAATTTTCACTTCCATGCGACAATCCTCAGGCATCATGGTGTGAGAAAGGATATGGAAATGATTTGATCTCACTGCGGTTGCAGCAGCAGGCAGCAGAAATGGTGTATAAAAGGCAGAAATCTTGATTGTGGAAATTCTTTTACCTCAGTTTGCTTTAATATTGATTTGAAAATTTTTTTTATCTTAAATGTTGCGATTAAAAAACATGAAGATAGGATACGACTTGTATTTTCAAGGCTTTAGGGGGATAAATAATATGGAATGAGGTATAAATCAAAAGGTGTAAAACACAAGAATGTAAGATCATATAAAAAATTAGGAAGGAGTTAGTGTGATGGGATTTTATGGGCACCTTTGTTGCTGCTGAGTAAACACCAAAGGAGTCAAACAGAAGGTACATTTTTATTCAGAATAAAAATTAATAAGAAAATAAGTTATGCAACCAAGTGAGATACCCGCATGGAGTGTTTTGGTGAACTTAACTTGGTTAACATGTAGAGTGATTTGAAAAGAATTGGTACATCTAGAGGTACCAACATTACAAATAGCTGGTGGATGGTATACACTATTATATATATATGAAGCATTCCAGAGAATGCTTCACCGGTGCTTTAAATCAGGGGTCTTCAACTTTAGTCATCAGGAGCCACTGTCTTGTAACTTTTAGGTGAATCCATGTCCAGCACAACAAGATCAGTTGAATAGTCACCTCTGCAGAACTTGCAAAGGTGAATCACCCATTTTATTCAGGGGTTATGGAGGAGGCATCCATCTAAAATATGCATGTTAGGAAAGTTATTATCATCCAAGACAGACCAGACTCAGAGACGATCATGTTGTTGTCCACCAATAACTATAGATCCCTGTGCCACTTGGCATGTATAGATGAACTCCAATATACAGTTCAGGATGACAGATATATTATTCCTCTTACCTCCCCATTTATTCCAATGTCTCTGACTAACAGATATGCCAGCTCTTTGCTAAATTAATTAGTTATAGATGCATCAATCACTAGTTGATCAGTGCATCAAATTATATTCCAAGTAATTATTCTTTTTTTTTTACTAGTGAGTGCATTAAAAAAAACAATCAAACCATTACAAAATGGTCCCTACTCCGGACTGAAAGCTGGAACAGGGAGTTTTGATGAAACTGTGGACTTGGCCTCAAAATTTAAACAATACTTCAGAGGTCCCTCTCCCTAAGTCTGATGTGTGGGGAAAGGGTGTGAGCAGCGTGTGTACAAGCGTGTTTGACATTGGTAAAACCTTCCAGCTGTCTCTGATTGGTTGTTTCTGACCATGAGCACTGCATTCATGCAAAAGCCTCAATATAGTTAATGACATAGTGACAGTTTTAAAAAACATATATATAAAAATATGCTATTGTAAAAGTTAGCTGCAGCAACTTTAAGAAATATATAAGATGTAATAAGATGAAACCAACATATATTGTTGTGCATATATGCACTGGAATAAATATGTCTTCCACTGCGTTGATACAATAAAACTAGTCAGATTTTATTTTTTATCTAGAATATTTTCCTCTAGCTCTATACAGTATATTCAGGCTCTGTTTGGTAATACAACCTTTTTTCAGTTTAAAGTTGCACTGGCAGATTTTTCATACACTTTTTTTTTAGCAGGTATAAAACATATTTTTATTGTCTTGGAAAAAATAAGTCTGAGACACCTATCCATCACTAACACTAACACATTCTCTGCAAGCTTCATAACACCTGTCATGTGGGAAGGATGTGTGGCTCTTTTGCCCTGTGCCCTCTGATTGATAGAAAGCAAAAAGCAGGAGCGGCTGGAGTTATAATTCTTGACATCACCAGCAGCAGGACAATAAAACTAGCTGCTCCTAGAACATGTACAGAAAGAAGGAACAAACAGAGTTTATCGAGCAGGGCCTACAGGGTGTTAAGATGTCGGATTTACTGATGTGACTTCATGTGGTGAAACAACACAACCATTTTTTATGAGCAATGCCATTAATGGAACATCTGGAAGGATTGATTTGCATTACAAGATAAAGAAGGCATTGAAAGTGAGACTTTAACTTAATTGATATCCAAAACATCAGTTTTGTGGAACACAAGAAGATTCTGTTGAACTATAATTAAAAAAATAAATAAATAAATGAAGTCTATCTTTAAAGAAGCTAATGAAAGCAGAATTTCAAAAGATTCTTCTAAGAACCAATAATTTTTTTTTTTACTTTTTATTCTTAAAGTGCCACAGAGTCTTTGAAGACACTGAGCGCTTTGGTGTCATTCCAGTAAAAACTTAAGGTTAGAAAAACTAAAATACATCACAGACCAGTATTTGCTTTTCTCATTTGTGCATTGGCATGCATTCAGCAGTTATTTGTAATGGTCTAAATGACAACAGGGGTGATTAAAGAACTTATTAGCAGGCGTAGCCGCAGCTTTGTAATCTTTGTAATCATCCAAAACAATTTACTAAGGGTTTTGACAGATCTAGAATTTATTTCTAATGACAGATGGCTTTATTTATACTTGCTTTGTATATCAATTAACTTTACAAAACATCTTCCTTTGAACGTGATGTTCAAAGAACTGCTTAACTGAAGTTAAATGAAATTTCAATGGGATGGTCTGTTCTCTGTTCTCATACTTCTGTGTCTCTGTGGTAAATATGAGGTGTTGAAATACATCTAATTAACTTACTAAATTTAATTTCTAGAGCTACACTATCACCTGAATACCACGTTTGGTGAAACATGAACATGTGCAATATTGCAATCACAAAGGACGACTGCTTCCAGTAGTACATAAGATATAAAAATTTATTTTCCATCCTTAAATGGACTTTAGTTATGATTTTTGTCCTCACCTCATACATCTTAGCGACCAGGATCAGAAAACTTTGGAAGATTGTTAGTGACATTGTGATGCTAATATTTACACTGAGTAATAAGGACAAATGAAAAGTTCAGTAGAAGGAAGAGCAGCTCATTTATCCATCCATACATGGAGGGTCATGTGGGACTTTAAGTCTATTTCCTCCCGTCATTGGGTGGGTTGCCAGTACATAAAAGGCTATTAAAGTCTAATTAATGCTAATAATGAAGAACCTGCATTATTAAGATGCTTAAGTGAAGAATTTAGGCATGTTGAGAAGCAGTCCAACAGAAAGGTTGTGAACTAGTTCATGATTGTAAAATACAATCTCATGAATTTCAGTTAGCATGACTTACGGATCATATTCTTATATCTGCAGAAAGTAACTACAGAGTATGAAGCATGATGAAGAATGATTAAAAGCTTCTGTTGGTAATTGAGTGCATAATGCCGGAAACATGACTGTGGATTTATCACAAATGTGTTTTGTTCAACAGCTACTCCACGTGCTGCATGTAGCATTATTATCTCAGTTGCATGCAGACAAGACAACTAAATGCATTTAAAACAGTCTCTGCAGAATTCAGCCATGTATTTCTGCCATAATTTTTGCTTTCAAATTTTCAAAGATCTGACGATCAGTTAATTTGACATTTTGTCAATATGCTGTTTTGTTAATCATTTTAAAAAGAAAAAAGTAAAGATATTCCTAAAGGAGACCTATATTCCATTTTAGTGAAGACCAATATTAGGTTTCTTTCTTTACTAAGTGTGAATGGTGAAAACACATATTGATCTTTCTGTGATTTGTTTTTGCTCTGAACTGTCTGTTGAAATTTCATTGGCTGGAATTTGTATTTCTATAAAAGACTCCATGGAAACAGACACAGCACCAGCATCACACTGGAGACTGTGAGCCTCGTTTTCAGACAGCCCTTCTGTTCATTCCTCAGAAGGATGTTAAGTGTCCAGGAAGTTTAAGTACAGAGCCCTCTGGCAAACACAAGCCATCCCTCGCTGGCTCTCTGTGGGAGGCAGTAAGGCCATGAGCATGGAGCGACCCCCGCTGACTCCCTAATCAATAAAAGAGTCGAGGTTCTGACGGGTTCTACTAGCCACCTGGACCCCTGCTCATCTGTGCCTCTGTTTCTGCTTTCCGTGGCTGTAACAGAGGGCATGAATTATTAACCCGGCTAAAATAAAAAGCTCTGCTTCATCCAGGCCTCCTGTACCATGAATAATGGATGAGGCAGCTCAACTACTGGCTTTTGGTGAGTCAAACCATGGTCTATGATAGATGGGGAAGGGTCCTATGTGTTCCCTTCAACCACACCTATCCTCTCACCTACCAGCCACTTTTGGTCCAGCTCATCCAACAAAAACCTGAACACACATCCTGACAAGCTTCATTAATTTAGAAAGGAGATTTAGCTTGAGCACCGCTGCTCTCTGCCAGCACATCCCACTCAACAATTGTGCGTCAGGGAGAATTTTGTATTTCTTTATCCTTGGATGCCTTGTTTAGCTTTTCGTAGAAATCAGTTGTGGTCAAAAGCAGTTTAAAGACAGAATCTGATTTTCCGTCTCAGCTAAAAGTAAAACCTTGGAGACGAGATTGATTTGGATGAAATGACTCAATGTCATAATGGTAAACCCTTGTGTACAGTCACATTTTCTATTACAGAGATGATAATTGATTTTTTTCATATGCTTTATCACTCCATGTCTAATGTCTGACTTAAAACTGGCTGCAGTAGGTAACTTTCATAAAAATATGTTTTTTTACTTGTTTACGTCATGACAGCAGAATATGAGACAGATAATCTGTAAAAAATCAAGTTTCTTTGCCTCGTCCCTGTGGTCATAGAGTTACCCGCAGAAATACACTGAACCGGGTCAAAAGCAACCAATCAGAGTTAAGAGGAAGGTCTTAGTGCTGAATAAAGGGTAGGCCATTCTAAATCTTACCCTTCTTCAACTGAAGACATTTTTTTGTTTACTTGCATGGATGGTTAGGCACACCGCGAAACTAAAAAATACAGTCTGTCAATTTTCAGTTTTCTGGCAGAAAAAAAAGGATTTAGATTAAAACTCTTGTAGAAAAATTGCTTTAGATCCTTCCCTCAGTTTTACTGTGGGGTTCTTGGCAGACATTATTACACATTTCCTTATTTTTTCTATGCCAGGTATTGTTCAAATACGGTTAAAGTCAGTTGCTGTCAGAATCACAACTTCACACTAAGACGTTTTTATCCCAATTTAACTTTTACAAGCAAGAAGAGTATTTGCTTTGGATTTCCCTCTTCTTTCTGAATTGTTCATAACTAAATCTTCATGTCCTAACTAAATCAGTAAGTTAAGTAAAATACAATAAAACAACTATAGTTCAACATTTTCAACAACCAGGGGCAATGGCTAAAATAGATAGACATTAACTCCTGTGTTTCCTGTGTTTTAAGCCAACAGCATCAAGTTACACTTCACTGACTTCACTCCTGTTTCCCCCCCTGCCTACTCTGCACTGCACTCATCTGAGGCTAATAACTCAATCTTATAGTGTTCTTCTTAGCTTCAGTTCCATTCCTTTACTCAGCCTCTTCAATTATCCTAGAGTTTTATCCTAGGTCATTAAATTGGGAGTCATTTTTGTGATTCCTAAAAACCTAGAGAATACAACAAATCTTTATACATGATGCAAGATTATTACCAGTCATTTCCTTAAAAATGTGAACACAATTAAAAAATGGACCCACCTTTGTTGTCTTAACTTTGTTTCCTGTACTGCAGCTCCATCCTTTCAGATCTGGTAGCACTTTACACTCTTCTCCATCCATGCAAGGATGCATCTGGCACCACCACTTTTGTGCAACTATTGATGCTGTGATGAAAACAAAACACTTTAAAAGATGCTGTACTATAAGTAATTATGCTGTTGTTGTCTGAAAGCAGAGCACAGTTCTGATTTAGTCACTTCAGCCACATCAGCCACAAACTGATTTAGTCTCTGTGTGCATTTCAGTGATTGAATTGAGTTTTTTTTTTTTTTTATATCAAGCATCCATGGAGGTCATTTCTGCCCACGTGTGTTTTCGGGTTTGAATTACAGACATACTATATAAAACAATTACAGACATGGGTGAATGTCAGGATAGTGAGTGTTGTAAGCAGGTGTGAGAAGGGTGGTTGTGTGCACTGTAGGAGAAAGGTAGCATGCAGTCAAGGTCTTCTGCTGCTTTGAAGAAGCCTACGGGGGAAAAACACTTTCCCATGACATTTCTAAAGTGAGTAGAGAACTGTCAAAATCGAGACCTGTCAGGGCTGTTACACTAAAAGGAGAAGATGGGGATCGATTCACCTGTAACTGAGGATACTGCTGACATGATATTAAATGACCTGGCCATCTGTCTGCTCTGATGGGCATGTCTGTTGTAGCTTCAATGGCAGACAAAAGGGCTACTGAATGAACTGGCTTGAGATTTGATTTAGAAAACGGTGACGTCTCAAACAACACAGAGAGCACAAAAGTCTCTTTGTCTTCTATGCAATAAGCTTCTCATGCACAAATGAACAGCAAAACACTTGCCTGAACCACACTGACAGGTAAGACAGCTTTGCACTGTGTCACATATTTCTAATCTCGTGCCATTCTGGAATCATTACCAGAACTGTAATGAGAAGTCTGGCATACCGTCTACACAAGATGGAGCTGCTCTCGTTGTTCCCGCCACCTGTCCAGGGAAGCAGGAGCATTTGACAGTCTGGGATCTCTCTTCGATCTTGTTCTTGTTGCAGCATCGGTGTGCAGCAATTACCTCACAGGTTCCAGCTTTCACGTGTACTGGAAGCACAAACACAGGCAGTGGTTAGAATGCCTGTGACAGTTTTCGCAACATGTTTCACAGCACAGTAATGAATACCAACTACAAATTTCAGTACAGTGCCTTGCAAAAACATGTTTTTATTTTTTTTTCTGTTTCAAAATTTGTCACATTACAACCAGAAATGCTTGTATTTTAAATGGAGTTCATGTTTTAGAACAAGAAATGTAATGACAATTTCTGAAGTGGAATGAAAATGATACATAGATTTAAACATCTTTTATAATTAATAATCTAAAAAGTGTCAGCCTCCATGAGTCAATATTTTGTACAGCTGCTCTCTGTTGCATTTACAACTGCAAGAGTTTGAATTATACTTATATACATTGTCAGGTTTGGACATGTAAATTACTGACTTATTTTTTGTGCATTAGTTCTTTGAAAAATAGCTCTATTTCAGTTAGAATGGAAAAAAACCCACATAAAGTCTGAACTTTGACTGGGACATTATAACACATAAGTATGCTTTGATCTAAGCCAGGGTCTGCAACCCTTTCCTTGATATCTGACGTTCTAAAATTCTTAGACGCAATCGTTCTCCAATGCACCTGAATCAAATGAAATTTCTAGACATATTGAGTAGGTAATTCAATAATTTGATTCAGTTGCAGCACCTTAATATTGTTGCACAAAATACTGAATAATGAAACAATTTAAGGGGCAGTTTTCCTCAATGCAGGTATCTGCACAATGTCTACATTGTCAAATCAAAAGTAAACCATTAAGGATAAACTAAAAATTTCATCTAAATGAAGATGAGGTACTTTGTGCCAAGGAATAGGTCTCTTGTTTCATACTACATAATTCCACTAAGAACTGATACATGAAATATGTTCTTATTTTTAGGGTTCATAAACTGATGGAATACCAAATAAGTTTGTCCTAATTTCTCAATCTACTGAAAATATCTCTTTGGCTGCATCTTCCCAGATAATTGTTTAGGTTTGCATTGTTAACTTATGTCTTGGCTACATTACCATTGCCAGATCATTAATTATTATGACTATCACTGTAAAGTGTCAATTTATTATTACCAAGCATAAGGGGATAATAGGAGCTGGAGTGCACTATTGACAATGTGTCTTGAGAAGCATGTAGTTTATATTCCTCCTTGAAATTTGTCTCACACTCAATGTAATAAAATTGAAAGATCTAATAAATAACAATATCAACAAAGACAAGTAGAAAAGAAATAAAAATCTGCATCTTAAAGATAAAAGATACATGGAGGGAAAACAGAGGTGACTGGATCACAGTAAATACAGATTTTATTTAAAAGCTATGTGACATAAATTTCACTTTGATCATGTGAAAAAATTTAATAAAATCCAGCACTCTCCGTGGGAAGGTGGCTCTTGTCTAGTTATTGGGTAAACACAGGTGAAACACAGCTTTAGTTTGTATTCTATGGTCTCATTTCATTCAGTTCATGCATTATTATGCATTACTCATTAAAAATCCATCTAAGTATTTTAACCAAAAATGTTGCCACTCATCCTTTCTCTTATAATGTACAGTCTAAAACAGTCTCTCCTATTTTCCTTAGTTTTTTGTAAGAGACACATACAGTATACCTAAGGGATATTTTAGAAAAAGCACTGAGTACAAATATAATAAATCAAGCGTTAGACTCCTTAAAGTGATGAATGAAATGTACTTTGCAGACCGTATCATCTTAAAAATACATTTTTAAAGATTGTGAACGTCTAACACTTGGATGCATTATTTTGACTGTGCAACATAAATATCAACCACTATGTAGGTCATTAGAATAAACATCTGTTGTGGCTTTTTTACAAACCTTGAAAGTGACCAAGCTGACTAAATCTGCCAGCTGAAAATTTCCAAAAATGTCCCCAAGCATTCATTTGAGACTTCTGAAAAAAAATTAAAACTAAATCTGCTTTGCCCATCTAAAAATGCATTAAAAATGACCAGTTTTTAGTGTTACAACTCTGAAGACCATAATATATTATAAATGGTATAATATATTATGGTTAAATAGGCAGAAGCTACGCAAAATGTATAAAATGCAAAAATACTGCATATGATGATGATCCCTATGATCATGTTTGTTAAACCAGTTCAGTAGCAGTGTGTTCATTCCTATTGTTCCTGTCAGGGCATTCAGGTTATTTAGGGGAAGTTTTGTTTTATACGTCTAACCATAACAGGTATCAGAAATCCAGGACACCCCCCTTGTGGAGAGACCCTGCCTTGGGCCCCAGTGCAGCTCCACGTGCTCATATATCCTTGACCAACATGCTAAATCCACTGCATCTGAACCAAAGGACAAAAAAAGAACCTCTCAGTGGAGAAGTGCTCATAATAAATGCCTTGACATACTATATATGCTTAACTCATTTATATTTAATTTGAACAGAACAATGGCAAGTTATGACCACAATTGTTTATCTAAGCATTGACAATGCCAAGACGATAGAAATAAAAAAGCCAGAGTTTTGACATTCCATTCAGATAAGCCTTAATTATGTCTGTAAAGATTTTCAATTTGGAACTTGACTTCAAAATAGATTGCACAGAGTTTCCATCTTCCCATTAGCTGGCAATCCAGAAATCTCATCTACAACATTAAAAACATTTTGCTCTCAATCAATAAAGTGCTATTCACATTCCCACTGAAGGCAAGACAACAATTACCAATTGAGTGCTTTTCATTGAACAGAAACTTACTGATGCAAAAACAGGTCAGGCTCTGTGCTCTTGATGTGATTATTTTTAAGCCACAACACGCCCCTCCGTCAAAGTTACTTTCAAAAGTTGGTATAGTTTGAATAGAATATTCAAACTTTGTTTAAATGACAACTACACAAGGACAATAGGCAATTACTGGAGGTGCAATAGATGTTAATTTTCCTTTCAGTCAGATTTACACAGTGTTGTTTTGCAATAACATTCCCTAAGTTCTGAAAAGTGAGAAACAATTGGGAGCATACAGAGCTGTGAAAAACTTTACATGTACAGAATTCTTCTATTTTAACATTTTTTTTCACACTTGATTTTTTTATTTGATGTTACAAAGCTTATTGTCAGACAAAGATTACCTGAACAGAAACCAAAAATCTATTTTCAAATGTTTTAGTATATTAAGGGAAAGAAATCTGTCCGAGCCAACTTCACACAATGTTAAAAAGCTACATGGAAAAAAAAGCCTGTAAATTAATTTTCAAAACTTTTAAGACCTAGTCCATATCTCTGGAAAAGTGATTGCCTTCATGCATGTTTTTTAATATATATTTTTATGGGGGCTGCAGGAGCCATATATACATTTTTGGACCTTAATACAAAATGTTATTTTGTGTTTATGTGAGTTAAAGTATTTACTCTGTTATTTGAAAAAGATAAGCGTCTGTAATTGTATTGTGTTTGAGCTTATGACATGGTGCCTTTTGAGTGGTTAGTGACTAATTAGTTTATGAAAGACGAAAGTACTTGCTTTTTGTAGAAGTCTGGCACCTTGAGAGTAACACCGTCTTTTGACCGTCACTTTCTAATTGTTTTGAATCTGTTTGTTATTTTTATTTTCTTTTAAGTTCAGTAAAGACTTAAAGATGACCGTCGGATTCAAGACCTCTTTTTTTTTTTTAGAAGAAACGTGTCGCGCATGAAAGAGCTTTAAGGGGCTAGACTAGTGAGAGCTTGCCGCACTTACAGGCCATCATATTTACCGATGGTTAATTGGTTTTGTAATGATGGTAAAAGGAGAAAAAAAAAAAAGCTACTACCATGCCTATGTCAAGTGTGGCACTCTTGACTTATTAAGATGCTAGAAGCTGCTGGTTGAGGTTGCCTGTGTTGACAGAGCTGCTGATTAAAGTTATGAGTGTCAGCCAAGGTCACTGACTTGGAGGCAGGACCCAAAAACACCATAGAGAGCAGAGAGAGTAAGAGGTCAGAGGGCAGAGTTTTGTGATCAGTCCCAAATTCTGCTCCACAGGAAGCAACCATAAATAGATTCACCAGCTGACCAGTCTGACCAGCATCTTCCCATCTGAGAAATATTTGCATAATTCCACTGCAGTTGTATTTGTTTTTGTGTTTCTTGACATTTATTTCCAGAGACACAACACAATCTATATGGCTGCATCAAAATACCTAATGGGAAAGTTTGTGATTTCCATTTGTTTTTCACAGTTTCTTCCAAAGATAACTCTGGATTGGACTTGAGTGAATGGAAATTCAATTACACACATGCAGATGGAAGACTGCCTATTGCCTTCTCCATTTATGAATATCCAGGTAGCAGGAGAAATGGCATACGCTCTAAGATCAATACATTTCTACTAAAGCACTTAGGAGTACCATAAGGTTGAATCAGTAGGCGCCCATGTCAGCAGGCGGGAGAGATTCGAGACAAAAAAAGGTGAAAGGACAGAGAAGACTAATGAGAATTGGCACAATGCCCAACCCTTCAGGTAGTCAATACTACTCTGAAGCAACCACTCAACAGCACAATCATATTTACCGATGGTTAATTGATGAATACAAGTTTGCAACAAACACCTAAGTAGGGAAACTTTCAATTTTATTTTAAGTTTGTTTAAAATGCTACATATGAGATGACTGTATTGACCAGAATGAGAAAAGTACTTTATAAAATTAATATTTGCTTGTACGGTCAATCTTCAAATAAAACATTTTTAAATCAGTGTAAAATATGCGCATCTTGTCCATACAAGACCCCAAAACAATTAAACACAACTTCAGATAAACTACTACATATCTGATTATCACATTAGTTGTCTAAGACATAGGGCCAACAGGGTGAAGCAACGTGTGGAAAAATTAGGTGCACCCTGAACCAGCCAAGCATCACCAGGTTGGAGTACACAATACCAAAGAAGGAAAACATCACTTAGAAAAGCAACTGCTGCCAGTTTACCTGAAAGGGATAATGAAACAATCTCAAAACAATCTAGAGTCCATCCCTCTACAGTGAAAACTGTTATTTACAATTGGAAAACGGTCAAGACAACTCCCCATGTTACAGGAGAGGATGTGAGACAACAAGTGCTGGGTGAGACCATCCAATGTTCAAAGATGCTACCAGAAACTTTGATTCAGGCCTCAGTTAGCATTTTAAATACCATGAGAAATAATGCTCCTTATCTTAGGAAAGCTAAAGTTTCAGCACAAATGACTGCTAATTGTGAAGCAGAGTTTGAGGCCTGATGATAACAGCTTGTTTTGCAACCACATCTGGGCACATGGCAACCTTGTAGTTGACAGTATATTCTTTCATTACAAGCAAAGATTGAGGTAACATATGAGGCCATGTGTGAAACAAGTGAAAATTGCCTCAAATTGGATCTTATAAAATGAAAATTGGTGAAAATTTTGAAAGCATTGTCATCTATCTAAGAGAACATCAAAACAAGCTAACTGAACTGTAAGTGCATCTACTAATACTCTCCTTTTCCAAAGGACAATTGTATAATTTCTGCTACCCATCTATGGTGGCAGAAACCGTGCATTTAAACACAAAGTCTAGAAGTATAAATTATATTATTCAAGACATAACCAAGCTTTCATCCAAACCATACAAACACATTCTAAATAATTCTGTATGTAGATTAAAATTGAAGCTCAAAAGAAGTCAGAAAAAATAGATCAAACAAAAATAACTGCAAATTCACTTCTGCATTGTAACATACTGGTAGCCACAAGGTCAAATGTTCCCCTGTTGTCCAGATCACAGAATTGATCATTTGAATTAGAAGAAACCCACAGGTTGCTCTCAACTTCCACAGCAATCAAACAATTGATCTAACAGGCAGATAGGGAGGACTAGAGAACAACACAGTGTTCCAGCTGTCAGCTGCATGACTGGACACATCAACATCACCTGGCCAGCCAAGCACAGAATACAGTAGTAGAAGCACAACCTGGGATACATCAAAAGCAGAAACATGGTCTTCATCTTAATGCTGACAGTGAGACTTTCTTTCCAGCAATGAGGCAAAATCAGAAAGACATTGTGTGCCAAGGCTAAAGCTCAACTTGATTTGATAAAGTTCATTTGTCATTCTGCCCCTGAAGGACTATTATGTTTGAAAAAAAAAAGAAAAACTTCCCTCAAACAGACTGTTCTGGCATTGAGTAACCATCATTTCTTTGAATGGTGCAATTTTCTTTGCATAGAAATGGATGTTAACTTGTGTCCAAGAAAGCTTTTAGAAAATAGCTGAAACACAACACAAAAATTACAACCAATGATTATAATATGGAACAAAGAACTTCTTTTGAAATGGAAATCCCTTATTGTCCGACGGTAGGGAAATTCAGGTGTCAGGTGTTAAATGTCAATAAAAACATGCTTCAAAGTAAGTTAAGAAATGCTCAACACAGAATAAAGTGCATCAAAGCTGTTTGTTAATACATTTACAAAAAAATGTTTTAATTCTGAACGGGTTTTAAGAACAAGAGCAAAACTAAAACAGAACTTGTTCTAGAACATTTTTCTCACCTGGCTAAAATGGTATTATTGTCACTTTGTCAAAGAATATGCTTAAATATTTTTTGCACTATGGGTGGCATTGTGACAACTCCCAGACACAATGTTTTATATCAGTTATATGAGCATTACAGTTATGAGTTTGGTGTGAGGTTTTGGTTTTCCTGTATGCTCTTTCTCTTAGTTGAGTCTTTGTGTTGATTGTTCCCAGCTGTCCCTCGTTTCTCCTGATCATCCCTCGTGTATTTAACTCTCCTGTGTTCCCTCCACCCCTCTGGATCCTTGTTGTGGTTTTGTCGTACGTCAAGTCTTTGTAGTCTTGTTCAGTTCCAGTGCTACCAGTGTTTGAGTTTCTTGCTACTTTGCTCACCTGTGCTGCCTGGATTTTGTGAATGTTTGCTCTACATCATTTGCTCTACGACCTGGGTCCACCACCTTCATCTTCACCAACCACCACCAATTCATGACCTTTGAAAGACATGGGGTACCTGTACCTGGGCGACTGTGACACCGGGGCGACTGTGGCTCTATGGTAGAGTACTCGTTTTGCGATCGGAAGGTTGTAGGTTCGATTCCAGCGTCCTCCTGCCACATGTCCTGCACTTAACCCCAAATTGCCTACCAATCTGTGTAGGGGTGTATAAATGTGTGTTTGTGGGGGTGAATGTGACTATGTAAAGTGCTTTGAGTGGTCAAAATGATTGGAAAAGCGCTATATAAGTTCAGTCCATTTACTTTGTGTGATTTGGCAATTAAAATTGTTACTCATCAAAGATCAAATTTGGGGGTGGAAGGGGTTCTTCATCACATCATTCTCTGGTCCAATTAATTCAATATCCATATGATTCATCTAGCTCAGATTATGGAGTGAGCTGGTTTGTCCAGGGACAATTATATTGACTCATCTAGTCATATATACTACAAGAGTATCTGACTCATCTTTAAATAAGATGAGTCAGAATTTTTTCTAACTTAAAGCAGAAAATACTTTTTTTTATCAAACATGTAGTGTTGGGGATCAGCAGTCATCTAGACTCAGTGAAGCATTGTTATGGATTAAATCTGCCAACTTCCATCTCAACATTTTTGACATAGAGTTTCCTATCACACCAGCAAACCAAAATACAACTGACATTATTTCCAGTAATCTCTCTGTAAAAAAAATCAACCATGTAGCTGCAGTTCATCAGTTCTGTTGAACAATACTGAGAAAATATCAGTATTATAAATGTTCAAATCCTGACAGTGGTCTATAAAAGACCTAAGTTGGGCCTGAATATGTGTAAAAGTTATTGGTCCCATGCCCAAAATAAAACAAGAGGAGCAGCGTTTAGGTTCTAATACTCCTCCGTTCTGGAAGCAACTTTCTGAATACCCAAGTTGAACAGAAACCTTTGACTTCTATATATCTCCACTGAATACATACCTGTTTATTGTGGGTAGAAGTCAAACTTTACTGTATTCACCTGTTTAATTTTAAAGCAGCTTAGGTATTACTTGTTTTTAGTAGAATTTTCTATACTTCTGTTTTTATTTTTATTTTAAGGCAAAGTGTTATGAATTATTTTGTGTTTGAATTGTGATATACGACACAACCTGTTCTGCTTTGCCATTTACTCCTTCCATGTACAAACAATCTGTAGGTTACTTTTCAGTTGTAAGACAACAAAAAGAGCACATCAGTAGTTTCAGCATGTAGGAAGCTGAATCACAGGCACAACAATGTGGTAACTGAATTAATGTCAAATCAAATGTTATTTCTTGACAGTTACCTTGACATGAGCACCTGTATACACCTGACAGAAAACAAAATGTTTTATCCACCAAGACGTAATGTAACAAGTGCAGTTTCAGCGAGCTTTCAGAACAGAGCAAAATAGAAAGTGTGTCTTTTCCGATTCAGTGCACCCCTCCCCCAGTCTGCGTACTGCCAGTCCACCCTTATCTGTCGACAAAGGCAGAGGAGATCAAAACACTGAAAACAAAGTCACGTCCTGGCCACAGGGCCCAACCACAAAAACAGCAGCAGTCATAAAAACAGAGGTTAAAGGCTGCCCAATAGAGACACGGTATGAATTAGTAATGATTCAAATCATCCTGTTTGCTTCAGGTAACTCTTTACATGCTGAACATAATTTACCGCAGCATATACTCGAGGTAAAAGGAGTTTCTACAGGACTGCAGCGGCAAGCTTCACACAGCCAAAAACAGTAATTTAAGGGAACCTTTGAGTGAGCATTAAAAGTAGACCAGAGTAAAACATTTCAAATGGCCCCATTAAAGAAAACCTGCTAATGTGGAGGGGGAAACCATTGAAACATGGCGAGGTACTGGCTTATGAAACATTAACTGCCCTTGCCTGGTGAGAAACACAAAGCCATCTTTTTCTCTCGTAAAAACTAGCGCTTAATTAAATTATCATATTCTGAAAAGGCAGACTCATTACTTCCCAGCTGTAAACCTGCTGAGCTGACAGTCAGACCCAGCAAGTTCTAAGAAATCCACTGACATCTAGGAGAATGTGAATCAAGAGTGACGCTTACAGTGAACTATCATCCAGTGTTGTTCTTGCATTATAAATAATTATTTTTAAAGGTTCATACAATACTCTCTCTTCTTTTCAGTAAAGGTCTTGTTGGCCTTTATTTGAAAGTAGTTCGACAGGAAACAGGGTAATGAGAAAGGGGGAAGACATGCAGCAAATGTCGCCAGGCCGGGAATTGAACCTGTGACCACCGTCACGAGGACTAAGGTCTCAATATGTGGGTCGTGCGTTGCCCCTGCGCCATCACAGCACCCCACAACACTCTCTCTTTTTAAGGCTCAGACAGAAATATTTTTACAAGGACAAAGTCACAACATACCATAAAAGATATCAGAATTATGACAGAACTATTTATTTCTCTGAGCTGAAGTAGCTGCAGCCTATTATCTATTTTATGAATTTAGAAGTTTTATGCACAACTATAGTTATGAAGTTCAAAAGACCATTATATAAAATATTCTGGGGAATACAATTTAAAAATCAAATCAAATAAAACAAATTAACAGCTTCCACTCAGGTGGGCACTGTAAATGGTCTTTTAGAGAAATGTTTTTCTGTAGATACTGTATACAAAAATTTTAGTAATTAGAGGGTTAGCAAAAATAAAAGCATAAGTAAAAAAATGCAAAAAGCAGCACTTAGATTCCTTAAATTGCTGTTGGTATTGTCAAAATAGAGGGTACTGGCGCTGGTAAGAACTGGTAACGTAGTAGTCTTTGCTTTCATTTTTGTTGTGATTTAATTTATTTCTTTTTCAGCTTTACAGAAGGAGTCACAAAAACATCCAGAGTCTATGGTTTAGTGGTTTAGATGTGGTCTGTGTCAGTATCATTCATCTGGCTGCCACAATGTACAAGCCCACCACTGACTGATCAATTGGATTCCCTCAAGGAATCGTATGGCCTTCAAACTGAAAGTCTACATAAGTTATCAAATCTAGGGACTGCAGCGGCAGGAAAAGAGGCAGAAAAAATATGTGCATACTGATTCAAACCAGTACGCACATACTGTAAATAAAATGTTGCTTGATCATATTCATTCTTCTGAAAGTCACAGAAAATAAAATAAGGATGTTTAGAGAAACTATCATTTGCAAAGTAATTCTCAGCTCATATAATTTCATGGCAATTCAGTGTGTGAAGTATCCTGCCATATGTTTATTGTGGTAAGCTTTCATTATGAAATACTCAACCTCACATTTTCAAGTCAGTATTTTTATCACATGTAAAGCATTTTCAGACAAGTTCCATATTAGAAACATTTGACTGTCTAAAAACTACAGTATAATAGGCAGTTGCATTCAATCCCTTATCATTTAATTACAGTTTTGGTCATAAAATACTTAGACACAAGGAAAATTCAGTTCAAACATCTAAGTCTAAAATCTAGGGATTTTTTTTAGATCGCTGAGTTCTACTCAGAAGATTGATGTTTGCAATCTTTTTTGTTGGTTTGAAATGTGTAATACAAGTGAAAATGAACTTATTTGCACGCAGAAACATATAAAACTGAAAGGTTATGAAATGTCTTATCTGGACTCTCAGTTTTAGGGGAAAAAAAGAAAAATCTTTAAAAACTTTGATGCCATTCCATCAAGACAACTTGCAGAAATTAAATGAAGCCAAAGGTTTAGATACACAGACTGTGAAAGCAAAAGCTCAGTATATTTATATTTCATGTGATAATTTAAATTCTATGAAACCACCAGCATCAATGGTCCAATTTTCACAGAAAATCTTGTGTGACCTTGTATCTAAACTGGAATGTAATATGAAGCCACACCTTCACTTCATCTGCGCTTCACTCCACAGAGGCAGACAAAGAAGAGAGATCTCAGGCGTCTGCCTGAGATCTCTCTTCTCTCTGGTCTCTCATCTGACATGCACACATGCTGGTTATCTGTCAAGCAAATGTCAAATGTGCTCTAAACGGCTGCCATCTCCGCTCTCCAACTAGATTCCCTTGTTTTTCATCTTGTGCTGGATCTGCTGATGTCTTTCAGAGTGGAGTGACAGTCCCAGAGTCATGAAACACATGAGGCGGGCTCAAGTAAAAGACGACGAGGGTCGCCAGTTGAACTGTGCATTTCTGGCGGAGTGACAAAATCTGAGCTACAGGCAGATCTGTCTTCATTAGATGTGAGAGGAAAATAGGAAAAATGGCCTGGTCTGAATTATTCATAGCTGAAAGTCAAAGATTATTCTCTTTTAAATCAGTCTGTCATGTAATTACATTAACTGAGACGTATATTTAACCACATGCTCTAAATCAAAGCTGTGCTGGAAAACACAGTATTATCTTGTTAGTGGAGGGCCAACCAATGGCACAGTTTCCCAGTCGAATACTGGGCTGCCTGAGGACACTATTAAAGGAGCATCTGACCTGTACACCCACTGACAGCTCAATATAAACGTTCCTCCTTTTAATAGACCATCTTGCTGAAAAATATGTCGACAAACCTTTTAAAAAAAAGCCATTTCAGGAGAACTTAAATGGTCCCACCCATTACATTTTATGCTCCAGTCTGTTCACATAAACTTGATGCTCAGCCTTGGATGCTGTTTTTATGGTCCGACGTGGACAATCAGCACTGCACTTCATTCCTGAGGAGATGTGAGCCAGAAGGCGAAAAATCATTGAGTGCAGTCGGAAGACGGGGCCAAGCAATTGATAGACTGCATTACAGGAGCTTATATTTCACTTTATTCATTCAGTATCCACCCTCCAGTGTATAACCACCAAACTGTAGCATAGCATTACTTCAAAAGAAAAGAGGAATACCCAAGAGGAATAAAACTGAATGGATGAAGAGTTCCTCTTCATGTTCTTCTGCAACCTTGCCTGACTACAGATGAGCAATCATAAATATATCTTAGAATTTGCTATTAACAAACTGCATAAAAAGGAGGTTTCAGGGGACAGTTTTTATGGAAAACGGTTAGTTTACAATTTAAGACTGCAAATCCGTATTCATAAGTAGAGGGAATTTGCACTAGAAAGGACGTTAAACTTTCTTGACTTATTCTCAGACTTCAAAAAGTAAAAGGCAATTAAGAGACAAATGTGAGGCGCAGTTGGAAAGCTTTATCTAGTTTTAATGAAGAGAGAGCTACAACAAAGGGACCTGATAGAAAAGTGACATTTTTGGTTGAAGTCTTTAAGACCATTAAAAACATGCAACAAGATTGCTGGGTGGCTCAGTTGGCAGAGCTGGCAATGTTGCTATCCTGGGTTCAATTGCTGATCTCAGGCCATTTCCTACATTTACTGTTTGCTAAATGCCATTAATGTCTAAAAAAAAAAACTCAACAAAACTCAAATATGTTCCAGAACTTTATGTTGTTTTCCATCCCTCCATCAAAAATCCAGGGAAAATGTAAGTGTAAGTTGTAATTGCAAGCTTACTGGGATTTTGTTAAATTTAAACATTTGTAGCAATTCCAAAATATAAACACATGAGACAGCAATAGTGATGTGGGACTGTTTATTTTTCTAATGGATATACATTGTGTTGTTTTTCTTTTTTCTGTCTAGTGTGAGAAAAACATATTATTCATGCACTTTCATGTTTCTGTTCATTGTTTCTCCGAGGTTTTGCAATACCCGCCCTTGTTTCACACTAATTTCAGTTATCACAATATAAATTCTCTTGTTCACTCTTGAAGCTTTTTAAGTCCTTAAAAGAGAAATTCATAATAAATCAGCCAGCATTTCACCTTTCAAAAGATAAATAAGAACATGAAGGAAAGATCTAGATTCCAGGCATGTTTCATATTTTTACATTGATTCTTTGTCTTGAAAGGACTAAAATCTCAGCAGTGGGTCCCTCCCTTTGATGTCTGATTCCAGGGATGCAGGCTGTAAATACTAGATATGTTTAGAAAGCTATCTGCAGTTTGATCAGAGTTTTTGGTCAGTCATCATGATTGTATGACACTTCTATAGTTCAAATATTCTCTATTGGTGTTTTGTTTAGTCACTAAATCAGAGGTCTGAAAATTAAATAAATGTGGTGTTTTTCTTTTCAAATAATTTTTCTAACAAAAAACTATTAAAATACTCAAGTTTTTATATTTATATATAATTTTATTGACGTTAACAAGTATCCATGTAGCTCAACACAACAAAAACAACTCATAAATGCTGGTTTTCACCAGCTATAACCGAACATGTTGTCCAGACATCTGAGATGTTCATGTGTAATATTGGATTGTTATGATGCCACTCAGAAAATTTGTTTTACTGAAGAAGTGCAGTTTTCCTACTTTTTCATAAATTTACAAATTGTTTGTCTTACCAATTTATGTTCCTTTTATACTTTTAATGGAACCCAATGGGCTGCACAGTGGTGCAGTTGGTAGCACTGATGCCTTGCAGCAAGAAGGTCCCGGGTTCGATTCCTGCCCTGGGGTCTTTCTGCATGGAGTTTGCATGTTCTCCCTGTGCATGTGTAGGGTCTCTCTGGGTACTCCCGCAGTCCAAAAACATGACTGTCAGGTTAATTGGTCTCTCTAAATTTGCCTTAGGTGTGTATGTCTGCATGGTTGTTTGTCCTGTCTGTCTGTGTTGCCCTGTGACAGACAGACGACCTGTCCAGGGTGAATCCAAAACCTTTGCTGGAGATAGGTACCAGCACCCCTCCCCTCTTTACAGAACACGGATGGAACCCAACAGGTCTTGTTTTTATATATATCAACAAATTTTCACATCGAGTCATAAAAGTCTTGCACCCTCATTTAAAAACAACTCCTCCAGCATATAACAAACAATATGTTAGAAGGATGAAAAATAGCAATATTCATAACAAGCATGACTTGTGATAGACTAATTGCAAAGTTAATGTGATGTTGCATTGTTATGCAACCAACAGCCACCCATATAACACACTCTGTGTAGCAGCAAATCACCACCAAACCAACTTAATCACATCAAAAATCTTTCATCACATTAGAATTTCAACATGACTCACCAAACCCTTGAAAAACTAACAGAGCTGTAGCCAATTTCAAAGGGAATGTACCTCTTCTGTGCACTAAGCTTCAACCAAGCATGAACCATTAACAGCAATACAATTGAGTAAGTTTAAAGGAGGTTGCTTTAATTGCTGGGTAAGGGCAGGCTTTTAGTTTGTAAAACCCAATTACTGCCATGCTGTTAGCACTTCTTCACTAATTGCATTCATCAGCTGAAATCATTATCAGCAGGCTCTCCTTCGATTTCTAGCAAAATCAAAAAAAAAAGTCCTCATTTCTTTGAGTTTCAGGACCGCAAGCGGTAGCTCATAATGCAGTGAGGGATAATAGGTTTACATTTGAGCTGTAATTAGAGAGAGAATGGAGATGGAAGACTTCTGGCGGATGAGAATCTGGCACAGTGAGGGTCCTCTCTGCTCCGATGGAACACAGGGACACACTTTTCTTTGAGCTATTATGCAAGTCAGTATTTCCATAGAACACTGATTGGATGTGAAAAAAAACCAATGACAAGAACAGATGCTTGAGAGTTTTTCTTTACTTTAGTGTCTTTTTACCCCTCAGGTTTGGCTTACTTGGTTTCTGTTTCAGAAGCTTATTTTTTTATGCAGGAGAGTTATTTAACAAAAATATAATGTCCAAGTGTTAATGAGAGCTTTTTGAAATATGCATATTGTCTTTATCTAAGGGGATTTGAAACTGATTCAATGGATCCAAATTCCTCACTTAATCTACAGCAACTGGATTATGTTGCACTTAATCTACAGTTATGTGTGACATAACACAACAAAAACTAGGATTTATAAACCACACTTGTTGGAAAGGGAGAAAAAGGTGAGTCAGTTTAAAATATTGCTTCTTGCAAGAAAATAGAAAACCTCATAATTCCTTTCAACAAATGACACCAACAGATAAGTCAAGAGCTGAAACATAATTTGAACTTTTAAATATTGTAGATTACCCTTTTTATGTATTAGATTACTGAATTTTAATCATTTATGTTGCAGAATATGCCTACAGTCTGATTATTCCTGACCTTTTTGGGCAGCATTTGATAACACACACATTATGCATGCGCTAAAAATCTTTCATCACATTAGTGAAAGTTTCTTTTCCAGACAAAGATAGGGTCTGAAATTATTGGTTTCTGTAAGAGATGTAAATGATTTAAAGTAGTGTTAGCATGAAACGTGTGATTTTTATCTAATCTTGCTTATCTCTGAAGCAAGTTCCCAGCAATATAAAACCATTTAATGAGAAAATCAGGACCTCCATACAAAGCCTGAGGATTTTTCTGACATACAACAAGATACTGAATATTTACTATCAATTATACCAATGTTCACAGCGTAATGAAAACAACAAATTAAAACCAAAGAAAATAACCTTGAAAACATTTGTGAAATATTGCAAAAATCTGAATGTCCAAACAGATTCACCCTGAAAGCCGGTGGCAAAATACTAAAAGAACTCTCCACCAACCTACAGCAGGCTCTCACTACAGCTCATACAAATGCTTGCAGATTCAGAAAAAGAATGCACTGGCTTAACTTTCATGGGACTTGCACAAGGAGGAAACATTTAACACAAGATCAGACTAAAGTTTTCCAGAGATTGTTGACAAAGTCCAGGACAGAGCAGATTGTGTGTTTGGCAAAAACTAAGTTCAGTATTTCATGAAAAAGCCTCATATTTGTAAATCATGGACATGTATGCATCAGGTTTTTGTCATACTTTACTAGACCAGAACCAAAAAGCTCACTATCACAGAATCTACCATGAATTCTACCGTATCAGAATGTGACATGTGTACAATAAAACACTGAAACAGAACTGAAATCTGTAACATGACAATGACACAAAACATAAGGACTGATTGGTGACTAAGAAATGGAAAGTCCTGGTTTCATGCAAGGCCCATATCTTGATTGTATTAAGATTCTATGGAATGACTTGGGCTCTTCATGCAAGAACCCCCTCAGGCATTTTCTATCTTAAAGAGAGAAGCGTGGCAAACTCTGACTGATTGCTACGAGAACCACCTTCCTGAAATTGTCTCTGCTAAATGCGTACAACTACCTATCAGCTAGAATGCATTTCTTTTTTTTTTAAAGAAACAATGTGGGTTTTTTTATTTAAGTGCAATTATATCTCTTTCTTCTCTACAGAAATTTTTAAAGATTTGATTAGAAATCAATATATGAACATTTCTTTATTCCAAACTGAATATTTTATGTTTTTCACAAGACTGCATTTCATTTAAATCCTTGCGTTACAACAATATAAAACATTTTTCTCTTAATTGAACTTCAATTACCTTTAATTTTCTCCTTGATGTGAACAATAACAACAACAACAAAAAACATTTGTCTTGTCTTTGCACCGGCACTGTCCCCTTGCTGTGCTCTTTTGGCCACAACCACACACACTCAGAGAATACAACCAAGGCCACACGCAGCCACTCATGGCTCATCTATACAGCTGCCATTCAGATGCATATAGCAGAGGACGTTTGATGGTTTTCTAATCTTGGGAGCTGCCACAGGGAGATGGGGCGAGCTGACCCCTGTCATCCCCACAGTGCATCTCAAACAGCCCCACATCTCTATCTCAATCTCCTGGTGGTTGCTAGCGCCCCGCCATTGTGTCGTTCACCCGCTCTCCAAATGTCAGGACAAATGCTCCACAGTCGCATCCCTGAATATCCCCAGGGTGGGGCTGACCTGCTCACAGCCTCTCAATATAATGTCATGCTATTTCTCGGCAAGGGTTCCACACTGACCTGTGATGCAAAGTGTGCAGCCGACAGATTCATTCTAACATGCAACAATGATCTAATATTTACATACAAAGCATCGGCTGCTATATACATTGCTTATAGACAACAACAACCTGAACCTACTCCTAAAAATAACAAAGTGCTAAAGTGATTGAGGGTTTTGTGATCTTATTCCCTTTGTTTAGATAAACCAACAAACTTGATAATCATCAGCGTTTGCTGAAAGAAAGTCATTCAAAGCTGTCAAAAAGAGTTTGACTAACTGTGCACAACACACCCCAGAAGAATATTTGATTACAGAAATGAGAAACAAACAACTAATTGGTAACCATTAACATTAATATTTCATACAGAAAATATCTGACAGTGCCTCACATTTGTGGTAGGTTTGTTAGTGAATCATGGCTGACCAATGATTCCAGCTCCCAGCTAAAGGTCAAAGTAACTACACCACTGATCATCGTAATTAGAAAAGAAACATTTAAATCCATATACAGCGTCTACAGGAGATAAACCACTGCAAGTCTACAGCAAACGCATCATGTCACTAGTTTGCCTCAGATGATCATTAACTGATATATTTTTATACACACTGCAAAAAAGTTTAAAAATATAGAAAACAAGACATGTTTCCCATGTTATAAAGAAAAAGACATCTTGTAAAAGTAGCACTTTTTGTCCATGTTCAAAAATTATTGACTTTAAAGAAGCTCCTATGTTGTGCTGAAAAGTTACTATGTTTTTCCTTTTTTTCAAGAGTACAAAGATATTTGAATATGAAACTAAACAATTACGCTTTTTGCAGTGTCCATTCACCTTCCTACTTCAAAAACATGTTTAGATTGTGTTCATGAGTTGAACACAATGATGCAAACTTTAAGGTTTTTTCTTCTTTTAGTAACTGCTTTATGCCTTTCTCATTGTCCATGAAAATTAATATGCATGGATGGAAGAGTGCTTAACAAAGTATAAATATAAACTTAATTTAATTATGAACCAATTGATTTTTTTGTGTTTCTTACACTGTGTGAAACAATAAAACACTTTCATAAATCAAAGTATAAAGTTATTCAAAGATGGACTCCCTCAGTTGTTACTTGAGTTTGCAAAATAATTGAATCTTTCAAAGATTCAGGAAGCCTTATGTTTCTGCCCAATTCACATAAGATCCAACAAGCAGATTTTGTTCCTTTGGACAACCACACTAAATCAATTCCTTCTCATCCAGAAGGAATATTTTAATTTATAATTGTCATAAATGTGGCAAATCTAAATACATGTTTTTGAAAAGATTTTAACTGGGAACATATAAAACCAAACAAAACAAAAAACTTTTTTCCTAGATTCTGTGCTTAATTTGGCCTCCAGTTTATTATATGAAAATTGGGAAACTCAGAAAAAGAAAACCAAAAATAAAAGTTTCTGACAATTTGCATTGAGTACAAAAAGAAAGAAAGAAATCCCCTGAAGCATGAAAAATAGCTTAGGAAAGAGCCTTTAGAGTGCATCACACAGTTTTTAGAAAGTCTCAAACATAAGCAAATATGGAAATACTCAGCTAAATTCAAATGAGAGGCAGAGCACAGTTTCATCTTAATAAGCCAGTATATCTCTTTGTGTGCATGTGAATATAAAATAGGAGAGTAAACCTCATCTCCTATGTCAGATTGCAATACAGTTAACATAGGCCAAGTGGTGTAATGCATGACATTTTAAAATCTAAAAGAGGTTTGGACCTGCAAATTGCACAGCTCACAGCATTTTCATTTCGAGAAGAGGAAGCCGCTGAAGTGTTGCATCACACAGCTACAGCATGTATGTTTTTCCATCCCTGTTTACCTCTCCAGCACTATTGCCCTTGCAGACACTGGCCAGCAAACCAGCGATAGCTTGATTTCTGCTCCTTTAAATGGGACAAAGTGAATTACAGTTAAGACAAAAGATTCCAAGTCTCTAAATAGCTGAGTAACGAGGCTCCCATTTGACCCAGCCACATCATCAGTCTAAATCCTATCAATGGGAACAAAACAAATTGTACAGCCGAAAGGTACTTGTTATCATGCTGGCTCTTTCTCTCCAGAACATAACAGAGAAGCTGAACCCTGTTATGGCACTCTCTCCCACCTTTCCTCTTCCGTTTTCACTCTTTCATGACTAGCTAATGAATGTAGATGGTGCTCTGGGGGATGCAGTGGTCTTATTACAGTGGTTATGTGTGCATGCTGCAAGCTCTGCTTTCCACATTCAGGCTAGAGAAAGAGGTTCAATTGCTTGACCAAAGCCTCCACCTCAATAAACAGAGGGGTTAAAGAGGTTTGTTTATTGGGCCCACCTTGGTTTGACCTCCGTAGCTCAGGGACAAGCTACGTGATTACAGAAGTGTTGGTAGAACCCATAGAGAGCACGACTGCTTGTGCTGGCTCCCCTTCTGTCTCCATATAAATCAGATGAAATAGGTGACGATCCGCAAACGTGAAAACAACACAGGTGGAATGTAAGAGGGAGGATTACATGGTTTATCCAGGATGTTTGTGGTAAAAACAAGTTGGATTCGGTGGTCTACAATGATGTATCTCCATGAACAAATATCTGAACATCTCACAGTAGAAAGTATATAACACATTTAATGAGAGCACTTGGCTGTTCTGCATGTGTAATCAGCAAATATAGTATCAGTATTTACATTCCCATTCACAGTCTTTATTTAACCAGCATTCCTGTTGAACCTGGATGGTATGATTGGAGAGAAATAAACTTAAAGAGCATCATTTCCAACATGAAGTCTGTAAATTATGTAACTACTTTCTTTTTTAAGAGTAATAGCATCAATTCAATTATTTATTAAATCAATTTAATTATTTTTATAAAGTTAAATATATGCCTTTATATCTGATTTGCATCCTGTTATGGCTGTTATCATGACGAATTTCAAATGTAGAGTACGAGGGCCATACTAAGAAAAAAAATATAAGAATAAAGCTATTGTATTATGAGAAAGAAGTTGGAAGGATATGAAAGTCATAATAATATAAGAATAAAGTCGTAAAATTATAAATTTATTAGTCATGACATATGACTTTATTATCATAACACTACACATTTATTTTCGCATTATTTTGACTTTATTCTCATATGACTATTGTCATAATATTGTGACTTTATTCTCTTTTTTTTCTTTTTTGCTAGCTTGAGCCTAATACTCCATTGCAAATACCCAACCTGAAAATCAGAAGTGCATACAAATATTGTCAAAATTGTCTGTAATTAACTAGTAGCTTTATGGAATGCTAATTATTTTTAACCTCAAAATAAACACATCAAAGCCGAAAACAACACTGCCCTTTTTAAAGGAAGCACACTTTTATCAAAATTCAGGAAGCTTTGTGTCCTGTTTCTGTTATGTCTCTGTTATGTCCTGCAGGTGTTGTGTTTATCTTCAACTGATGAAGATAACATCACTGAGATAACGTCACTGTCTTTCATTTGTAAGGGATTCATCAGTGCAGAGATGACTTGATTTTTTTCCCTCAGCCAGGAGTCTGACTGCTATTGCGGGGGCAGAAAGAGTGATAAAAAGTTAATGTTATTTATCAATGAGATTCTGATGTGAACATGGCTTCCCCATCTAGGTCTTGCTGGACAAAACTACATGCAAAGCTTTGAAAGCAATGCTGGTTACCTTTCTTTAGCGTTTGCTGACAACTACTAGAATACCTTATTCTGGTCATGCATGCAATTCGATATAATTAACTTGTGTATGTAATGGTCATCAAAAATGTATGAACAATAACTGACAAAAAGAAGTTTGTAACCCTTTATTTCTGTCAGCAACCTGTCACACTATATATACAGATTAACATGAATTCTCATTGCTTTCACTGGAAAGTGCTGAGGAAATACATATTTTGGTTTTTGTAATTTAACTCCTGTTTTTGCCGTAAGTAGGGAAACCAGGCCTGATAGTTAATCTGGGTCTTGTGAGATAGAATAGAGTAGTACACTGTCAGAGTTTGTGTTGATCTCTGATGCAAAGGCAAATCTCTCAGGTCTTTCTCGTGATCGTCGGTCTAGTTCTTTTCCCTTTTATTGGCAAGTTTTAAGCAGTTATTAATAGAATACGCACGACTGGTTGATAACTACTTCAACTACCACAGTTATATGTAACTTACAGGCACTACATTGTTATCTGTGCTCTCATTTTATTAATATATGCAGTTTTCCAGCTGTATTTTATTAATAATTGATCTCTTTTGCAGATTTTGTATTTTTTTGGGTCTCTTATTGAAAAAACGCAAATGTAGGGGTTTTCAATCTGTTTATTAATGAGAAAAGTGTAAATAAAAGAAGATGACATGTCCCTCACCTACCAATTTTTGTACTTTATAAAGTTTTTGTTCTTTCTCCCTTTGAATAAAGATTGGTATGTATCCACTATTACTGCCGGAAGGTTGTCATCTTTCAGTGAAGCTACTTCCCATTTTTCAGGTCAGGGTTGAGCTTTTTGTTAATTAAATTTCAGTCAATTTAAATTTTTTCAGTTTATGTAATTATAAAGACCATTGTCTCAAGAAACTTAAAAAAACCAAAACAAACTGTTCCATGAACTTGTTTTTCATGTCTCAATTAAATCTTTAATAGCTTTTTACTCAGTTCCAATGAAACAATTTTACTTTTACATACTTTTTTTCCAAACAGTACAGTTTGTTTATATTGTTATTATATACAAACACTATAATGTCTGACTGTATAAAAAACTAAGTTGGTTTTCCTTAAAAAAAGCTGAGAAAAGTTTCAGCATAAAAATAGTTTCGAATATAATATATAGTGTCAGACCTTCAACTTCATAAGACATCGTATTATTTACATCCACATATTTGATGAAAAAGACAACAACCTCAAAGTCTAGACCATACAGTACATTTTTGTCAATGTAATCTATGAGGCTGCTAGGCTGCTACATTTAAAACTCCTTTTCAACAAAACTGTCATTAAAGGACATAAAGCATAATTTAAACAATACATTTATGGAGCCCCTGATGGGACAAATCTAGGTGACTCACTGGTATATGTCCTATAATATTACTTTATGAGCTAGTTTGGTAAAGAAAAATTACAAACAGTAAAGTGTGCATTGCTTAATATTTTCTTAACTAAAGCAAATGCTTTTTTCTGTATTTCAAACATTGTAGAGTCAGTCTGTTGCTGGTCGTGTTTGCATCTGCAGCTAATGTGGAGCTGTTGCCTTCGAGCAGCTCTGTGCCATTTGTCCTTCAGTGGAACAAGGCTCATTATTTCAATGTGTGGTCACAGTATTCACCGTTACGCCCAGGGATCAAGCCATCTCTCCATTAGGGAGAATCACTTTGAAAGGTCTTGTCTCCCACTTGAAAGACACTCACAAACTTGGATATGCGTGCACAGCTGATGTACTGACATTATGTTTCAACTTTTGATGCTGAACTTGAAAGATGTTAACTGGTTGAACTGCCATTTGTGCAAAGTGCAACCTTTACATGGCATTACTGTTGTGCTGTTCTGCACAGAAAATAAGATGCCGTTATCTCCCTTTGCTACTTACAGAGGCAGTGAGCTTAAATGTGTATAAAATATGCAGCAAGGGCCTTTTAAAATAGTCTCTCACTGCAGTAAGTATTTATTACACAGTGGATCTTTGTTGCTCTTTTGCTCCATTTGCATGTTCTCTCTGTTTTAGGAACGGATTAGTTTTTGGTATCACCAAAGTTTAAAACAGTTATGATCCAAAACTGGTCAAAGTTGACATCTCACTGTTCATGCACTTCAAAAACTTTCTAATTAGAATCTAAAGTGTCAGGATGGAAACAGTTACTTAGACTGTATGGAGCATAGAGTAATGTAGATTCCTTTGCAAAATATGTAGTCACGATGTGGTAAACTGGTAAACTCACTCGTATTTTAACTGTTAATCTAAGTAAACAACCAGGCTATTATACCAGCTAATATCACATTGTTATATCCCAATGTTGTTACTCAGAGAAAAACAGCAAAAGGGACAATATTCTGTGCAGTAATCAAGCTTACTTGAAAACTAATAAAAAATGTAATGTGCATGGATTCAATGTTTTATTTATTGTATACGTATCATATTCAAACAACATAATGGATTATCGTAGCATGAGAAAGAATAAATGTTTTCTGTTTTTAATAAAATAAATTACATTGTTATGCCTTCAGTCATATCCTGGAAATCTTACACCAAATTGCTTTTTTATTTAAAAATTAAAAAATCTTAATGAAACCATGTGTCTGCTTCCTGAAAAGATGTATAATGGCAGTTCATGCAGTTTACCTATGTGGCTTCGGTGTGATGATGCGCTGGTCAGTTGTCCCAAGAGAGACACCATACAGATGGTCAGGAGCAGCACCCTTCTGCACATGCTCTGTAGATCCCTCCCCTGCATTCTGAAACAAATAAGAAATAATGGAATTAAAAGAATTTCAGCCATTTAATAGATCAATAACGTTAAAATATTCTTCTGCAGAGAGGATCTGTTGGGACACCCAGTGCTCAGATTTTCTCTCTACAACTACAACTCCTGCCAAGAAAAATTATGTGGAATCACTTCTCTTTGTGTACGCTCAGCCATTTAGATGGGCTGGAGTTCATCTCCAGTGGACAAAAAGCAGGGCATGCCCTGTGACAGTCCATCACAAGACAAACAACAAAAAGGAAAACATATCAGCTTAAGAGCATTGAAAAAGGCCAAGATAGTGAAAGAAAACAAGACTGTAGGAATGCATCGTCACATTGATGGTAAAAAACAGAATCCTTCCACATAAAGTCAACCATAAAAAGAGGAGACTAAAGCACAAATCCAGGAGGAAAGAGGGTCAGTGCAAAGTACAACCAATTCATAAGCCTCAAAGATGGAAAGGTCAGATCTGAGTTGGCAAAAAAATATGTCTTAAGTAGCTAAAGTGGATCTGGAACATTGGCTGTTGGCCAGGTTAACAAAAATCAGCCTGTGCCAGAGTGACAAGAAAAAAGTATATAAGAACTTCAGAAGGGCTTTAAGTTGTGCATTGGAGTTTCAGGTTACTTTCTTGATGGAATAGTCAAGTACTGTATATCAAGTAAATTAAAAGAGAATGGTTTTCCAATTTGTGGCTATTATTTTATAATCATTGTCATTATTTATCATCCTCATTTTAATGGTTGATTAAAAGCCCGTTTTAACATCCATAGACATGGATAAAATATAGTTTGAGAAACAGAAGGTAAAAAAAGCTCTGAGTCAATTTGCTGCCTCTCTTAGTTTTACCCACAGTTCACACCCACGTACTGCCATTTCGGCCCTATCTATTTCTATTTCTTACCTGTAAGCAAACTATTTTTCCCCCTGTGCTTAAACCATCATGTATAAAATGTGTTACTTAGTTGAACATTTTGATAAAAACATAAATATTCATAAAAAGCCCAAATCTCACATAAGATCTAATAAGAATAAATATTATTTTCTGAATATTTTATATCAAGTTCAACATCTACTGATTGTGGTTCTTGAACCTGTTGGCTCTTATGTAATTTGGGAAAACACAAACCCATAGTTGGAAGAAATAACCAATAATAACGTCCTGCTGGTTGATACAATTCACTGGAGTAAAGTAACCACATCAGAAGATTTAAAAAAGGATTTTAGGAAATTACTTTAAATTGTCAAGTTTTAAACTACGTACAAAATATTGATTGTTTATGATGTCTACAACAGTCAGGAAGGCAGAGAGAGTCAGCTCCAGAACACATCTAAAACAACACAAAGTCTGTATATTTTTTTTGCAGATGAATTTGGATGCAGTTGGGTAATGCAACCCAATTGGTATTCATCCATTAAAAGATCTTACACTCCCTTTGACTCAGAGAATAGACTTTAAAATATTTTTACAAATCACTGAATGAGCACCAAAATACATTAAGATCTGTCGTCATTGTGTCAATCTTCCAGACAACTCAAGTCTTCTCTAGACTAGACTACTAAGCATCTCCAGAATCAGAACCAAACATGGAGAATCAGCATTCAGTTTTCACTATTAATCTGAAAAGAAATTCCAGAAAACTGCAAAACAGCCAAAACACTGACTTCTTTTAAATCAAAGCTGAAAACCTGCCTGTTTAGATTTACCTTTGACTCATAACAACTGGAACATTGATCAAGATATTTGCTTGACTATTTTGACAAAATGTAATGTTTATTGCTGCTTCATAACTGGTTACAATATTATTAACACTTTGAACTGCCTTGTTGCTGAAATGTTATTTACAAATAATCTTGACTAAACATTAAATCTATGACAGGGTGAATTTGGCTAAGCATTTTCATGGTTTTGTTATCTTAAAACTTAACCTTCATTGATTTACGAAATAAAAATAATAAATATTTACTATAAATAAATATTTAGGTTTCATATCAATTATGGAGATAATGGCAACTCAGATGAAGGATGTCCTCTTGCAGTGAAAGGAGCTCAAAGTGATATTCTATTCTTCTATCATGTTCTGCATAGATAAGGCAGAATCTGGACACTTCGGAGAAGCTGAGTCCATTACCATGACACAGGTTGAATGGGAAATTATAGATTTGTTAATCATTATCATTCTGGGGTAGTAATGATGATTTTTGATGATGCATAGCAATCTGGAACACTGTTACCATGACTTGGAAGTTAAATTTTCTGTGTCTGTAAACCACCTGCACTCACTCCCTGCCTGCAGCAGGCTCAGAAACAGAACAGAGGTGCTGAAACAACTAAGTATAAAGCAATCTATTTTAATGATCATAACGTATTAATTTTTAAATGCAAAGTGAGGGGAGAGGTATAGATTATTTATCAAGGATCCAAAAAGACTGCGTGTAACAGCCTCAACTTCAACTATGCAACCTCAAGAAAGTAAACGGCACTAGTGAAAATATTTATTTGCATTTGTTTAGGCTAAGAACCACAAAGTCATAAACTCGTTTAAGATTTTCTCTATTTAAAAAAAAGAAGCCTTTTTTTACCATCATGGGGAAAAAATATCTAAAAGTAGAGATCATATTAACAAGCATCACTCTTTCAATATGTTTTGGTCTGAATTTGGATTATCACCAGACAACGTATGCCTAAATAAAAACCTGGGCAATCTGTGATGATGTGACACACTCTGAGTTTGCTCAGGTTTTGTTTTCATTCAGTCTGTGTGCTCACATGTCTCGATTGCGTCAGCTGTCTGAGCCCATACAGAATTAGAGCATCCTGTTAAGATCTCACCAGCACTGGCTGTCAGTACAAAGAAAGTCACAGCAAAAGAACTCCTTCTTGTGTGCCTCTGCCAGATAAGCAATAGTTCATCTTTTAGCATCAAACCAAGCATTTTACTAATTTTAGCGACTGTACTGGATCCCAGTTCAAAGCAAATGTGTGATTTGCATCTGCTTTCTCAGGAGAGAGGCGCTGAACACTGCTGGCAGTAAGATGAGCTGCTGAGTGTCTGGCTCTCCATGGGCCCATCAATTGGGATGAAGAGTATTACTGGACAACATTCATCTAAAGGAACAGGAAGATTACTGAACTGAGCACAATAGGCAAGACCACACAAACAGCGATACTCTTTTATCACAAAGCTTGATAAAAGAAAGTGGGGGGGGGGCAGAAGAGTGCAAACAGAATGCATTTGCTTCATGTCTGCACATCTCAGTTGGTGTTATAAATTATAGTGTGTTTATAGTTTCTATAGTTATCACTGTCTGTCTGAATAGAAATATTGCTGGGTGTCTGTATTTTACACACAAGAAATGTCAATGAAAAGAGGCGGGGATGATTAGGAGATGAAACTGCATTTCTACAGAGGGAAGTTCCTTACTTTAGCTTAAATGGAGCAAAATCCAAACAAAAGTCTATAAGGCTATATTTACAGGAGACTGCTGTCTGGAAAATGCTAGTGTTTTCAGATGTTGACTTGGGGAGAAGTTTCACATTTATATGAGACGCAATGAATCTGTTGTAGTTGTCATGCCAGACCACTATATGGCGCTGTGATCTTAAACTTGTTATCAAAGGGTGCATGCGCTTTTGACCCTTAGCTTCCACATCACTAGCTTCCACATAATTTAGAAATCAGTAACCTATTTCTGACAAACCAAGAGCTCATGTAACATATATTGTGAAGTTCCGCTCACACACTTTCTGATTCACATCTTTGTGCTCTTTCACACTAAGGTTTAGTCACCACCTAACCAGGTCTATTGTCCCCAACTAGTGGAGGCTGGTGTTGATTATGTCCAACTGGGCATGAATAAAATTTAAGAATAAACCTTGGGGTGTGCACTCAGCTTTAATTTAATTCAAGTCTGATCATCACAGTGGTTCTTAAAGTCTGAAGTACACCTCACAGCAGGCGCCCAGAGCAGGACATATTTAGTCATGATAACATTTCAGAAGGACCTAAAATTCTTTTGCACTAGTCTACAAAACGTTCATTTAAGGTTGACAAACAAAGGTCGACAGAGGCAGCCATGAGTGGGTCCACTCCTTACTCATTTGCCAGTGTATAACATCGGCAAAATTGATGAAACGCAACAGGATAGGAGGTTTGTCTGTTAAATGAAGGGAAAATGTTTGCCTGATGGGAGGAGGTGACACTTTAAATCAGGGGACATGTGAGACTGATCATGGTTGAAGTGGACATGCAATGCTTTTACCTAAGAATGTGAGGTGTTTATATTGAAATGCTCAAAAAACACAAGTACTATTGTATAAATGTTGTGAGGTTTTAAAATTGCTGTGAATTCTAGCTGAAGAGAAAACTGTTTGTATAGCGTCTTGAATTGTCAACACTCCACAACATCTTTTTTAAAAAATAGTATGTTATCAGACTACCTTAGTAATATCAGAAGGCCAAATAAAATGTTCAAAAGAAAACCTGAAGAGAACTGCAAGCAAATAACTTCAGAAACAGTGTAGGTAAACAATAAGGCACTGAGCTACTACAGTGTTAAAAAGTAATAACCTGGAAGGAGTGCATCTTCATGCCAAACCCTTAAAATTTTATTTCTCCTTTAACAGTTTACACTTATTACTTTTTAAGATATACAGTAAAATTATACTACCTCCTCCTCTAACACTGTCATAAGTGAAAATGAGAATACTATAAACAGATACTGCTCAATAATCAACAAAAAAAAATATTAATTCAGCTTTTTTTATGCCTCCACTAGTATTTTGAGTTTTTTTCTTTGATGACAAGTTCCAAGTCTTTGAGATTGGAGAAGCCTAAACCTGTTAGAGGTAATCTTAACTGCAACATTAGACTGCCTATTCCTATTTCATTGTTTTCAAAAGCTAAGTACAAAAGACAAAATGTTCTGACTGTTAGTCCACTCCATTTACTGACTCAGCAAGAAAAAAAAAAAGAGAGAACAATGAAATAAAAAAGCCCCATTTATAATATGCAAGTAATAACTTTCTCAATAGGAATGCCATTTATGATTAAACCCAGCTATACAATCAGAGTTACTGTTCAGAAACTAATGTGACTAATTTCACTTATAGTTCTGACTTGGTGGGAGAGAAACGTCTGTCTTATTGTTCTTCCAAAATTCATTACAGTTTTCCACCGATGGGGGGGAACAAGCACAGCTTTTCATGCCCCACTTTCTTGTTAAAAAAAAATGCAGCTCCAATGCTTTCCGCTCAGACGTCTCTCTGAAGAGTTAACGTGATGTGCACCATGTTAATGTTAACTTCATAGCATCCATAAATACTTTGAGACAAAAAACAAAAAGGTCCACACCTGATTTATGATTCATGCTGTGGCAGCCATTTTGTTTTATTTTATTTTTCAATTATATAACACCATTTACTAACGAAAGGAACTGCATATTCATGATGCTTATCAGGCACACAAATTCCCTTTAATAATAATAGCATTGATAAGAGAATATAGGCATAGCACATGATTCATTTATATGATTTTGTGTTGAACTGCATGGTGATTTATGTCCATCCAAAATTCAATAAATGAATGCAGTTTTATAAGACATTTATTTGCAAAGCCAGCAAGTAGTCTATGATAACAAACCATATCTGCAACAGGGCTCGATCAGTTTGAAATCTAATTAGTGTAGGTTAGTTAAAGAACACTAATCATTCTCCAACAACATACTAGATTAAGCAATCAAATCAAACTGTATTTATGGAGCATCTTCCAGTAACACCTCACATTCCCCAATATGCTCTACAAAGTAAAAACAAATGCAAAACACAATAAAACAGGAATAGAGCTAAGTAAAAAGCTTTACATAAGTACAACCACGCTAAAAGAAAATAAAGAAAACATAAAAATGCCAAACGTCAAACATCAAAGGCCTTTTTAAAGAAATCAGTCTTAAGTTTGGCTTTGAACAAATCCAGGTCAGAGATAACATGCAACTCATATTCCAGGTTGCTTGACCAGCAACAGAAAAAGACCGGGTCCACTTTGCGTATACCTGCAGTACATAATGACATTACCCACTAGAAAGATTCTTCATTTTACTGAAGCATTGTTCATAACATTCTACTCCTAATGGAGTCCTCCACTGTAGACCAACTTTACAGTTCCACCTTAATCTCAATCATTTCTTCCATGTTGGTTTATCTTAAAAATACAAAGAAATATGAGGCAGGCAATAAATATTTCAGCAGTTTTCTCAGTTGTACTTTGACTTATTTTCAGTTGGAGAAAACAAGAAACAAGAGAAAACTAATAAATCTTCTCTGACAGCCGAACTCCAGAAATAATTGGAATTTGAGAGCTCGCTGCTGTGCTCGTTTGAAAATAAAGCGTTTAGCAGTAAGTGAGTGATTGCAGATTTTTTTTTTTGTTCTGGGTCTCAGGATGCCAGGCTGCATTCCAAATTTAAACATGTTCCCTCTTCCAACAGTGCAGCTCCAGTCTGGTGTCTGATGGTGTTCAGGTGGCTTATTGGAGCAGGTTAACAGGAAAATTATTACACCTGACTGATACGACACTGAGACCAGGTGGCTCATCACAACACGCCCTGAACAAGTTAAACCTATTCTGAGGTTGGCTTCGAGCTGATTTTTATGTACACATTTAGTGTGGCGATCAACCACCTCATGTTAAGGTCCACTCTGTATCACTTCCTGTTAAACCTTATGAGACTTCTCATTAATTACCTTTGTGGTTTGGCTAATTTACAGCACAGTTAGACCTTATCAAATTAAACATCTGGTAGAAAATAGAATATGAGGCTTGAGTGTCAGAATAAAATAAGCTTCTGAAAATAAACTCAAAGCAGGTATTAAACATACTTTATAATTAAATGCACATTTCTCTATTAAACTACTTTTTTAATGGTCTGGTGTAATATCTAATCTTAAACGTCATGTTATCATTAGTTTTAATTGGAAAATCATTATAATGAATAGAAATAAAGAAATTAAAAACTTAAGTCTCCATATAATTAATCTACATGACGTCTTTCACTTCATGAGTAACAGAAACAAAAAAGCATTTCAATAAGATTCTAATTTAATGACTATGACTACCCCTCTTTTATTTTTTTGTGTGCTACTATCAAAAAAATCATCATGATTTGTTTCATGTTGAATACTGTGTAAAGAAAAAAAACTGCAGCGAATGTCCTAGGAAAGGTCAGTAAAATAAAGAGATTTCTCATTAAGAAATCAAGATTCCCCCCCCCCCAACACCTGCAGTATTTTTTTGGCCCTCCAACCAGTCAAACCATAAAACTCATTGAATATACCCAACAAAGTATTAATACCCTCAATAATTTATATTTATCTTGTAAGAGAGTCATTGACACTACTAAATTATTATTTAAAACTCGATAGTCTTTATAACCGTCTGACAGTGAATGGATATCTTGCATGAGAATATAAAAAAAAAATTGTGTTGCATAGCAACCTCAGTAAAATAGTTCTGGCTGCATCCTTTGATCCTCTGCTCTTTCTGTTGTTAGTGACTCTCAACTCTGCTCACTGTGAGATAAAGCACTTTTTGTCACTACAGGCTAATGGATGGGCATAATGGACACACAAATAAAACAATAACACACAAAATTTCACACAGCAAACTCCTCTTTCAAGTATCTTTTGGTTGGCTGCAGGAGTGAGTCAATGGGACCAGTGGGACAAAGAAGTGTGTTTATGGATGATACATGGCACAGGGTGGAGGAGCTCGAGATGGTTTCTGTTGCTGCGGGGCAAAACAAAACAGCTGTTGTTTTAAATTTTCTTTACCTCTTATCATTGCATACCAGTGGTCATCCCGCAGGCTTAATCACAAAAAACTGTTTTTACAAGGACAGAATATATAGCAAATTAGTTCAGCATGTGTGCAGACAGAGTATTTTAGTTCTCTCTTTAGTAAGACCTGTTGTGTGCATGATATGGAGACTAAAAATGAGAAAATAAGAGGAACAGTTAAGCTGAGTAGCTTAAAATATACAAATTAGAAAACCAGGGTTGAGATAGTTTGGACATGCCCAAAGGACATGTCTCAGAGTTTTCTGATTTTTTCTTAAAATATCAGAAAAGATCTGATCTTTTCTCAGATCTTTTCCACATCTGAGAAAAAACATGTGGAATACATTGGAAAAAGGATGTTAGAGATGGCATTGCCAGACAAGGGGAAAAGAGAAAGACACCAGAAAAGACTGATGGATATAGTGAAGAAGAATGGAAATGGTTGTAACATTTGAAAAGATAAAGGATAGGGTGAGATGGAGGAAAATGATCTGCTGTTGCAACCCCTGAGAGAAGCAGCTGAAGGAAGACGACAATTTAAAAATGTTAATGCCAAAACCACTAAAATTTTATATACCCATTTTGGATATGTTATTTTGTTTATTTTTTGTAAAAATCTGACTATATACTGCAATTGATTTTTTAAATTTTTTAACCAAAACATGTTTCTTTCTCTCAATCAATACCACAAAAAATTTTACAAAATTAAGCCCACACCGTCTACCAGCATTATTAGAAATAATGCTACACCAGGTTCAGTGGTGCTAAATATACTTCTGAAACTTAAACTAACAATGGTGTAAATTTACATACGTATGAATGACTTCATTCTTGTCAAGTCATGTAGAAAAGTTAAAAAAAAGAGTCTGCTACTTCTTCTAATATGCTTGTATAATGAATGGCTATAACTGGGGCTTACAGTTGACTTGGTGCTGGTTATAAATATTCTTCTGCCATGTTGTCATGTACATAGCAAATGTGCAGTTCTGTTTTGCTTTTTATTTATTTATTTTTTTACGTTTATCCTCAAAATAAGGATGAGCTGAAAAGTAGAAAACAGACACTGATGATCCAAAGGGCTGCAGGAATGGCTGGCTAACAAAAGGTTTGTAACGACAGGATAAGGGGGGTGGCGGGGTGGGATATCCTACTTAAATCCCTCTATGAATGGATTGAAGCAATGGCTATTTCCATAAAGTGATGGATTTTGCTCCAAGCATGTTTTGTTCCCACAAATCTCGAGCCACCCTATAGATAGCTTGAAAGTAAAAAAGAAGATTTAGGCATTATACAACGGAGCCCTGCTAGAAAATCCAATGGCAAGCAACAGATGAGCATTACACAGCATGTCAATGGCAGCTTTAACTCAACGACTGATTACCTGACAAAATTATATGTTCTCAGACAAAGAACAGAGCAAGCATACAATTAAATGCATGATTAGCACTGCGGCACATGGCTCAGTTGGCAAGACTGACTGCGATGATTTTTCATACCTAAATAGAACAAAATCGCTCTTTAATTTACTTGTCTCTTTCTTTCATTTTTATTCTTTACATTTTCAAAGACTGCACATTTAAAACAATAATTACAACATTGATTATTCATTTCATTTACAGAAAAAAAAAATCTCTGTCAACATCCTTGTTTCAATTGAATCTCATTAGTCTATGTGTAGTTTTTCACTTAGGAAAAAATGGACCAGGTGGGAATAATTATTCATTATGTTCATTAGTAGGCAGCACAGAGATTGAATGCATGTGCTGTTTGTGTGATAAGTTGCAAATGATAAGTTCACAGTTTGTGAGAGACACTGCTAATGGTGACTTTTACATGTATATTTTCTATAATTTTATTTCACTAACCAAAAGGAGCTAAAATAGAAAAACATGTTTTTCTTTACCATTTTTTTTCTTACAGCCTTCAGAGTATTTGACTGTAGTTTGATGGGAGTTTTCTTTCCCACACAGAAGCTATGGAAGTGAAACTTGTCCAGACAGAACCTACTGCAGAAGAGTCCTAAATATAGAAATGTGTGGGTCTGTTTTCTATATCTGACTCAGGCTTGATTTCTGACTATACATATGTACTTTTGAATAAGACTTTCCACTGAAAGTTGCCTTACAAGACTGAAACACACAAAAATATATTTTGGGTATAAAAGCATTCAAATAATAATAATAAAAAAAACAATCAAAATCAATGAAGGGGCAAAACAAGGTAGTCTATAATTTGTAGGGTTTTAAAGAATCATTTAGGAAAAGTGCCTCTTTTACCTTAACTTGTTATGTTATGTTATTCATTTGTATTCATTTTTTTTTTGACTTTTTGAAATGCCAAACATTGCACATAATTATAATTTTAGGTCTTTCTGATAACATTGTTTTTGAACATTAAATCAGATAATCTGATTAGTCACCAGATATTTTTTTTTTACTCTTACTAGAGTAATTTCTTTAATGGCTACTTCTTATTTTTACTTGAAAACGTGTTGAAGTAGTGATACTTTTACTCTACATACATCTGCCAAGACAGGATTGCCAAATTATTTAAATATAATCATTAGTCAAAAAAAATACAATTCAAAAATGTCATTTATTTCATACTGGCTTGATTAACTAAATCAATATAATCAACGGGTGCCATCAGTCGGTGCACATGCCCAAAAACAAAAAATAACTGTCTCACAATTCACACACAACGTAAGAATCAACAAACAACTGGCAAAAAAAAAGAAAAATAAGAACAGCCACATTCTCACATTTCAAAAACAGGAAGCCTTGCATTTAACCTTTCACATGATCCTTTGCCTTCTTTACTTTACCTCTTTGGTATAAACATAAATGGTTTATTTCTTTGTAAAATATGAAACAGCACTTTCATGGTTGAAAAACGAGAACAGCACAGTAGTAAAATATAGTAATAGATTTTACAGAATGAAAAATTCTGAGATTTCATTCAGAATGAATCGGAATGAATAGTGTAAACATACAAAAATATATTTTGTATACTTGTATACAAAATTTATATTATGTATGAAGTCACTAACAGTGACTTTACATAAATCTGATTATTTGCCTTCCATTAATAAATTTAATCAAAAATATCAATAGATTATTACGATGTAATGTTCTCAGAATGACAGCTGAACTGTTGGAAGACCTGAAACTGTCAGCCATGTATATGTGTTTATGTTTGAAAGACAGTGAGACTGAAAGGCAGATTTTTCTCAATTCATTTGACTTATTGCCTAATAAACAATTTACACAATGCAACTTACAGATTCCCAATGTGTCTAATGAAAGCAGGTAGTTATAAAAAGTATTAGTCCTTTCCAAGGGCAATGAGGTTGAATGTGGCCACATTCTAGCTCTTACCACCGTGTTGTGGCCTGGTGTAGTGTTATTTTAGAGGTGGCAGACCATATTAGATGTAGTGCTTTGTTCCAGAAGCCAACATTAGGCTCAGACCTGTTAGAAAAATATCCTCTCTGGTGCAGAGGCTGAGGTCTTCTTAGTGGAGCTTTGACACAAACGGCTAGTCTCTCTGTCTGACCCTATCACTCCATCTTCTCAGCTGCTGAGGTCCACTCACTCCTGAGTCATCCTGTTTCCTCACACCAAGTTCTGTGCCCACCAAAAAAGAAGAAAAAAATCTGGTGTGGCAGGGATTCGATAGAGGTCCTACTGCATCATCGGACCGCACAGGGAAATGGAAGAGCATTTGAACTGCAAGTGTGTTTACAAACATTCTGGCATTAAATTATATGCAAAAAGCTACATTTTCTTCACTGTATATCGTATTGTCACCATTAGGACAAAATAACAATTTAACATTTTATTAACTCTACACCTTTATTCATAGTTATAAGTCAATGATAGCCTGAAATAGAGAAAAAACATGCCATTTTTTACTGCTATAAGTGATTAAGGATTAAACACATAACATGTAAGCAGCCATGATGTTCATGACATCAGCATTTTCAAGTCTTATATTAGCATCTCATTTCGAACAAAAGGCCCTGAAGCTTGAATTTAAAACATACAAAGAATGGTTCAAAGAATGGTTTAAAAAATTTTGTGGAGTTTGCATATTTTCCACGTTAAGGTTTCCACAATATGCTCCAGCCTCCTTACACATCATGCATGCTGGGTTTGCTGATGAAGCTAATGATGTGCATGACAAATCTTTGCATGCAAATTTAAAGATTGTCAAAGAGATTTGTAGTTATTTTGTTATTGAACCAGGTTAAGTGTGCCATTGATGTCAGGCTTATTTCCAATCATTTCACATAATTACAGAAAGGATTTGGATAATATAAATCTCAGAAGTTAAAATTTTGAGAAGGTAAATAAATAAAATTGACCTAGAAATAAAAGTCTGAGAGTCTCAAACTTCTTTTTCCATTCTTTATTCCCATCTTTCCATAATCAGAGTTCCAAAATACAATTGGTGGCAATAAGGAAACATTAGCAGTCAAATAAAAAAAAAATAGAAATTGTCCAGTCTAAAAATCACTGAGTTAAATCAGATTATTCTGGTTTTTTGTTGTTGTTTTTTTTTGTTTAAGCACCACTTTTGTTTGACCATATCATTGCATTAAAACAATGATATGGTCAAACTATGGAATTTTCACCCAATGCCTTTAAACCACAAGGCTCTAAAACTTGACAATGCAAATTAACATGAATTCCTTTAAAGACAAGCTTCACTCATGTGGTATTTAAATTTTTGTCATTCAGATTGTATCATTTGTATATTAAGGTTTTGAATAGAACACAATTATATATTCTGTTACATGAATAATTGAAAAAAAATCTTGAAGTGGATCAGGATATTTTTGTAATTATACAGAAAGTTGCAGCTACATATAGAGGAGTGTGGAAATGACCCTTATCTCTTGGTTACCTCTGCACTTAGGATTTCTCCTTGCAAAAATTGTTTTTGGTACTAATATATGGCAAAGTCATAATCCATAATATGTGAAACTCTAATAAACATGTGTACATGTACTGCCACAATCTCAGTAGTATTTGGTATTCCACTAATCTTAATCTTGATTGTCTGTCAACCAACATGGTTACATTATTTGTTTAGAAACTGCATTTAATTCAACAATTCAGCTTAATTGCTAGACTCTTAAAGTATTCAAAAATATTTATTGAACATGCAGAGCATTTCTGGGCAACCTTCTTTATTTAATTTTTATACAATTTAAACACTAAGACAGCTTTGCAGAAACGTTTGCTTATTTTTATGTTGTTTTTTTCTCAACAGCTCAGTCGGATATTAAATCCCTCATAAAATGATGATATGTGCTGTGTCTACCCTGGACTTTAAAGAATATTCAAGAGCATGAAAAGTATTTTGACATAAATATGAATGTGCGAGCCAGCCATAAGCTGTAATAAGATCAAAGTCATGCTAAGTGGATCTTCAAGCTTTATTTCCACGTTTTATCCAACAATGTGCCTGCTGAAGCAGAAAATTATTCCGCCGCTTAAAAGCAATGTAAGTCACTCTCGAATAAACAGTATTCATTCGGGTCCTCATGCTCTTACAATTAAACTCCAACAACTGACTGAGCAGATAAAAACTACAGAGAAATGGAGCCAAAGTAAAATGAGTAATGATGGCAATAAACGCAGCAGACCCATAATTTCTGCATGTGGAGTTAACGCCGCTCTTCACCGGTTTTAAGCAGCAAGTGGGAAACATTTCTTGTGCATTTCTAATTCATATCAAATCAGATTTTACCATGCAAACAGCCCAATGGAGTACCCAGAGCTCCCTGTAGTCCCTTTAACCTCTTTGTAAAGCTGTCATTATATAGTGACTGCACAGGCTTGTGAGTTTCCAGAGCCACACTTCACATTTTACGGTTAGATGTCACTGTGGAGTTGGCTTTATTTCAAATTACAACCCAAAAAGACTTTTATTTCTTTTCAAAAAAAAATAGCTGATAATGAGGAGATGGATTCTCATATTTAAAATGTTTAGAGACACTACTGACCATTTTGCTGATGAGGATTGTTTGAAGGCCTTTTGTGACATTCATTTGTTCTGCATCAAAGACAAAACTGGGAGATGTTGGGGGATTTTATATTCTGCTTTAGTAAAGTAAAAAAAAGGAGGTGATATTTAAAGAAATCCATGTTTAAAAAATGTCATCATCAAGATAAAAGTGCCTGGATAGTAAACATTTCACTGAAAATAAATGGCTTATTTCATCAGTTTTAACAATTATTTTCCATTTTGCATTTATCAATCTGTAGTCTGGAAAAACTCCAGTTCAATTTAGACATGTGTTTGTCTTTCAATGATAGATAATCAGATAATCTATTATTTTACAGTAAATTATGAAAACCTTTACATCTTAGACCTGGAAAAAGCAGTTTTATGACCTACCATCTGTATCAGTTGAAAATGGTAGTTTTGTTCCTCTTAGAGAGATAATTGTTTCATGATGTCATCTCCTTACACACTAAACTTCATCTGGACCATAATAGCACAGTGCTAAGTCTTAAATAGTGCAATAGTTAATCCTAAAGAAAGAAGAAAATATTTTTTACAAACTCATAATTAGTGACCCTGAATAAATGCTAATGAGGGGAAATTTATTTTGAATTCCATATAGATCAATTAGCTCTGGATTATTGATAAGTGGTCTTTTGATTGCCTGGTGTTTACATTATGTGGTTGAATTGTGCGAAGAGAACTGTTGCTTTAAGCTTCTCAGAAA